>NW_022721953.1:1265-1573 GCF_011630105.1 Anneissia japonica | reverse complement strand
GTCGTGGAACCAAAGAACTACGGAGGTACTTTCTAGACAAAACTAACCTTACCAAACCGGAAGTTATACCATTTTTGACAAGGGAGAGGTATGCATTACTAAAGGATGTTGATTTTGGAGATGATTCAACAACAGTGTTTTCATCAACCAGCAATGTAGATGCATTCCATATGGACATCGTGATAAAGTTAATTCGCTGCTGTTGTCACAACACTAATAATACAGAAGACTTCTGGGAGAACCCTCCGGTTGATGACAATTCTGAGCTGGCAAATCTTGTCCGCATCTATCAATATAAGAAAACTGTT
>NW_022721953.1:0-1162 GCF_011630105.1 Anneissia japonica | reverse complement strand
AGATGTGTATAAGAGACAAGGATGGAGCCTTGGAAGGTAAGTAACTAGTCTTATTAATAATAGCTGCTGCTGCTGTTAATGCTGATTTTGCTGTTGATGCTGAGTCTACTGCTACTCAAGCTGATTCTGCTGCTGATATTTCTGATAAAGATGCTGTTGCTGATACTGAGTTTACTTCAACCTATTCTGATTCTATTGCTGATGCTGATTCTGCTGCTGTTGCTACTGCTACTGATTTTGTTGATGTTGCTGATTAATAATTAATAATAATAATAGTTAGATTTGTAAAGCCTATCATGGAAACAAGCCTCTATGTGCTTAGTGATTGAGCCAGTTGAGGCACCAGTATTTTCCAGATCGGCTTTCCAAAGTCCCTGACGAGAACAAAGTGGGTGTGGTCGGGCGTTGTTTAAAACCTTCCAAAACAGTCCAAGTGGCGAAGCCCCCAAAAATGTGACTTATTTAGCGGTTTCAAAGGCTTATTTAATCAATTTTAGAGTCTATTGATATGTAAAAAATATATAATAATTTTTCCCCAATAATTTGTAGTTTTCTCCCCGACGGAAATATACTGGACGCAGTACTGTATATAACTTTGTACCCATGACACTATTATGATCTAGTACTACACTTAAATCCGCAAAAAAACTTGACTAATGTCGCTGCTACTGATGACAGTGATGCTGTTTCTATTGCTGATGATGCTGATTTTTTCTGCTGCTAATACTGATTCTTCTAGTATTTGGCTGCTGATGTTATTATTGCTGCTGCTGATTTTGCTGATGGTAATGATATGCAATAAAATCTAAATGAAAGTTGTGTATTAAAGGCATAATTGTAAATGTGACAAATTGAAATTAATTAAACTTACTCTTCCAAATTATTTTAATTTTTCATTTCATTTTTGACCAGAAATAGGTATTGGGCACACTGTCATTGAAGAAATCAAGAATTTCCAGGCTGTGTTATCGGCTGTTGTTGATGTTGGAACTGCAACCATGAGAAATTACATATTGGAGGTTAACAAAATTAACAAAAACGATGTTGGGAATTATCTACTCTCTGAGAAGAGAAAGGGTAGCTTTAATAAAGTAATGAAAAATATCAGTAGAGAGCAGAAGTCGAAAATGTTCACACCATCTGCTGACATTGATACTTTTGA
>NW_022721952.1:0-691 GCF_011630105.1 Anneissia japonica | reverse complement strand
TAAAAACGTACATAATTTTTATTACCACTAATGTCAGTGGGTAATACACATGCTTTTCGTTAAATAATAATAATAATAATAATAATTTATATTTATTCAGAAATTCAGAAAAATTCCACAACAAATTACAAAATATTTACATATATTACAAAAAATTACAAAATATTTAACAGAATAAACTTCGTCTCGTGTGTTCCTCTTACTCTAATGTAGGTTAATTTCATATAGCTGTTTGGTAATATAAACTGAAATATGTGTGACATTTAGTTATTTAAACACAACATGTGATCAAATAATTGTTAATATGCTACTATTTATTTAATACAACAAATAAATTAATGGGCTTTCAAATTATTTTATCCTTTAAACTGTTCAACTCGCCCTAACGAAGTTAAATATTTTCCCACAATAATGTTTAGTGCTTTTATAAATTAAAAAAAATCATATATTTAAAATGCACTACTGTATGCTGAATTGCTGAATTTTAAAAACATAAATCATGTCACCAATATTCTCTTAAATTCTATCAGGCATACAAATAAATTCGTTAGTTGAAAAACTGCCGCGAAGATTCTCCTGATAACTCAAAAAACGAGTCTAGCGCCCTCTGTAGTTCAGCAATTCCAATGTATTGGAACTTGCTCTTTTACAATATCGGTGGCATTCAACATTATTATACTATTTACTTCGC
>NW_022721951.1:0-2593 GCF_011630105.1 Anneissia japonica | reverse complement strand
CCGCGTAAACTTGCGTTGAACTTTTTCAAGAGAAATAATGTGATTAATTTGAAAAGGGTACCATGCCAGGATTCCATATTCAAGTATACGTCTACAAAGGGTCTTAAAAAGTAACATCAGGGAAACAGGGTTATTGCATCGAACAATTCTTTTTATAAAACCAGAAAGTCTTGAGCCCTTAGCAGTAATCATATCAACATGTGCGCTCCAAGAAAGGTTATGAGAAATTATAAAGCCAAGATATTTGTATGTTTTAACTGTATCCAGTGACTGATTTCCAAGAAAGTATTTAGTATCAGCAACACGATTACTCCGAGTAATATGCATTGTTTTGCATTTATCAACATTAAGAGCCATATTATTTTTGCCACTCCATGAAAGTAGATGATTAAGGTCAGATTGAAGAGAAATAGTATCATTGGATGAAAATATGGGACGATAAACAATTGTATCATCAGCATATTGGGCATCTAGGCGTGTAATTTTAGAAAATTTTTTAACCTCAGCCCCAACCATGGTGGGGTTGAAGTTATTGGAGACTCTCATGCCGTACCAATCAAATATGCTTCCCCGCCCCTGATTACGGAGGAAATTTGTAGAGAATGAAATGTAAATTTGTTAGATTTATGTAAGTTTATTTCTAAAATAAAACCATTAGGGTTTCTTTATTTATTTAAATAAATCTGTTTAATTAAATCTTCATCGTCTTACACTGAGCTTGTTCTTGTCTCACTATGAAACTTTGGGCGATCTGACGTCATCCCAATCGAAGCACGTGTTTGCACGCCACCACCGCACCCCTCCCCAAAAAAATTAACCAATTGGCAGGCAGGGTTTTGGAGGCGCGGTCTCTGCCCTCAGGAAAGGTCATCGTGATGACGAAAATGTGTTGTGTTTAGAAAACAATATAAAAGCATCAATTTTATTGATAATTACTTTTGATATGCTGTAGAGCTAAAACAAGAGACCTAGGGCTACTTTACTGTACGATACAGTACTTGAAATAGCAGTTGCTTGTAATGCCAAAAGTGATGCACTCTAATCCCCCCAATTTGAATTAGGGTTTAGCTAAGGCCTAGACGTAGCACTAGGCCTAGAGCAGGTTCGTAGCCGAATGATCGTTTTTGTTTCGTTTGTTCAATCATTAATATTATTATTATTACCGCCTTTACAACTGGTTACAAATGAATAAGACATATAAATAAGGAAGAAATTCATTTACGGAACCGTTTTTGTGAAATTTTATTGGTTTTTAAAATTTGGCAAAGGCATTTTCAATTTGGCGAAAAAAATTAAAAACATTCTCAAACTGACTAACCTTACTTAAAATAACTCATCACAAACTTCTTCATAAGGAGATCAAAGAAATATGCAACTAAAGTGTTCAACTTGTTCATGATTTTCCTGTGGCCTGACATTGTTTTCATTTCCTGGATTAGATCTTTTGTTCACTTTATGGGTGACATACTGTATACAGCAATACAAAACATACTCTTACTTTCAGCTTAATATTTCAGTTTTACATACTGTAGGTGGTATTATGACTAATAATCACTGGTTTGATAATAGGCAACTTTTTTTCTGCTTCCTTGAGAGCATACATGGTTGTACTGCAACAAGTACACCCAAAGTGTGACTTTTTTTATTCCTTGTTTCGCAAACCTATTTTTTCAAAGGTTGTCAGAGGAGGACGGTAACAAATTTAAAATATAATTTTGTTTTCTTATTTAGCAAATGGTGTTGCCAAAAACATCTAGATGAAAGAGAAAAGAAAAGTAAAATTTTATTGTTGAATGTAAACTATGTAGTAATGGGATGGTTAAATGCTTTAAATTTATATAATTACGAAGAAATGTACATATCTTTATATTTTTTTTTATGAAATTTACAAATTTTCATGGTGGCAGGTACACTAATTGGCCAAAAATAAAATTTTGTATTTTTACTTTAAATCATTATTATTGGCAGGCGGTGGGGTTCGCTAAACAATGTATAAAAAGTTCGTCCAATACAGTAAATTATATTCAATGTCCTACCAGGTACCTAACACACTCCTGGGTGAAGTACAGAAATAATATGGCAAAGTGCCTTGGTCAAGTCTACGTATAAAAATTCTCACCAAGTGTTTGAACCTCTGACCTAAAAATTTAAAGCCTGAACTACTAAACAACCACTCCCACAAGTCATAAGGTATGACAGGATTTCACTATAATATTCTGTTCAAATGTAATTTATAAATTGATTGCATCAGATTACCCTGGAAAAATATCTCCTATGGGAAAATCCAAAGGAATACCTGGTTGACACAATAGAATTCAATTATAAGGTCTTAGGTTGGTAAATAAACAACCAAAACAGTACTATCTTTTGAATTCTGCATAAACAAGATAAGAAACAATCAATCATATTAACCCACAATGCATAATAGTACCTATCTGGAATTTGATTGTTGATACCTGTATTAGCTAATTCCTCCATGGTGGTAGTAACAATGAAATATATACACATAGAATACACAATGTTACAAGACACTATGGGCCCGTTTATACAACACACCAATATCCGCATTCTCAGCCCGCCAAAGTTATGTGTG
>NW_022721950.1:0-538 GCF_011630105.1 Anneissia japonica | reverse complement strand
ACACTTATGAAGATATATGTGATCAAGTAATATGGATGAATAAAAATGTGGTATTAAATAAAAAGGCTTTATTCTTCAAATCCTGGGTTAAATCAGGTTTTGTCAAAATAAGTGATATTGTTAAGGGTAATAGATTTTTAAAAGCTGATGAAATCGTTGAAAAATTACAATCAAGGCATAATTGGATATCTGACTGGAAAAGAGTGCTATCAGCTATACTACATGCCTGAAAGTTATTAATTCAGAATTCCAACCAGACTGAAACCTGTGGCAAAAATGATATTGAATGTTCATATTTAATGAATACAAAAAATATTTATAAGTGCATTGTAAAATGTTTCTCGGAAAAACCTTGTAAAATCCAATCTAAATGGGAATGCCTCCTAAATATTTCAGATATTCATTGGGAAATGGTCTGGTTAAGAAAGGTAAAAAATATTGTTGAGAAAAAGCTTGCGAATTTTAATTACAATTTAATGCATTGTACAATAACCACACGTTCACGTCTTTGTAAATGGAAACTCTCCGACAATGACTA
>NW_022721949.1:0-1215 GCF_011630105.1 Anneissia japonica | reverse complement strand
TGTATTTATTTCTGGACAATCTAAAATATCAATATGAAACCGTCCTGTGGTTGCTGTTATCCAAATATAGCATTGTTGGTTTGGGGCTTTTTTTGTCCCGGTCGCCAATTTCAATGTGGGATGTGCTTACTTAATTATTGCATTCTCAATGTTTTCATCGACAAAATTAAATGATATGATATGAATGGCGAGTCCAGGAATGTTGAATATAGGCCCAGGGAGAATTTTACTGATAAAGGGTCACCACAGCCCCACCATGGTTAGGGCTGAGGTAAGAAAATTTATGATTATGGCACCTCTGAATTGCCGGAAATGGCACTCACAGACTTAAAATTTAAAAATTTAGGGGCCCCTTTAATTCACCATTGGATATAATATTATATACAGTCCACGTCAGAGACACATTATGTTGTTGTGTATCAAGAAAGTCCTTTTGGGTAAGGATGCTGGATCGAGACTATGTGGTAAGGTGCCCTTAGGGGTTAGGGATCCTGCGGACCGTCGCACAAGAGTGCATGAGTGTTACGCCACTGGTTAGGTGAGTTGAGGCAGTAGGAATAAGCACCGTCTGCCACTCCCCATATAAGCCAATGCTGCTTCACAGTATTTTGACTTGACTTGTTACATAGAAATTAAATATTCATAGTTTCACATTTATATGAGGTCTGTCAAAATAATTTTTATAAATGAATATCTAAACAATCCAATTCACCAGTGTTTCCCAAATGCAAAATTTTCATTATTTGAATAATCGTTCCATGTTCAGAACATCTGGTGATCATTGACAAGAAAATACACTTGTTGATTCTTATAACCTTAAACCCTGTTGACACCTGCCAATCGAGAGGGAAGGATAGCTATCAAATATTGGGTAACAGAATTATACTACATATCAAATTATATGCTTTCAGGTAGGCCGGCAAAAGTGGATATTACTGTGACCATCGTTATATCCAGCGTAATCAGTATCTTGCTAGCAAAGGATTTGGGGGGGGTGCCTTGATCCTGTCAGGAAACTTGCATTCCCTAACCCTAACCTACAATAACTACAGTTTGAATCGGGAAACTGGTTTTCAGCTTAGTGGATGTCAGTGATTCTGCATTCATCAATTAGGGATTGTCGGGTCTCTGATATTCGTCAGAAATTTGGCATTCTGCAAACTGGAATTTATCAAACTATAAAGATAATTTTATTTTCGTACACAGCTGTCAAAG
>NW_022721948.1:0-710 GCF_011630105.1 Anneissia japonica | reverse complement strand
AGAAAACAAAAAAGCTGCTGACTCACTAACATCTGTACATTTTTTACCTGCTAGACCTCCCCCCCCACCCGAGGCGGGTAGGGGGAGGTCTGGACATCAGTCCAGGGGCCCTGTCCCCCCACTTCTTGGCAGAAAATATATAATGTCTGGAGATTTTAGTATGATCAGAAAAAATGCAAGAAAAGAAGAGGGGAGAGGGAGGAGAAAAAGAGTGTTTCTAGTCCCTGACCTAGTTAGATTTTCTCGCAATTCACATTGGCGGATCTGGGGAATCGAGGGTACTGCCCCTTCCCTTGGGGAAAGGAAAAAAAAAAAGAAAAATAAAAAGAATTCTAGACCCACCTTTTCTGTATCAGTGAGCTATTTTTTTTGGTTAAAATTTAAGGTTTTCCACCTCCTGAAAACAGTCAGGTAAATTTTCTCATTCTTATTACACTGGGAATTATGTTTTTGACTCATCCAGAACTTGTAAAATATAGCTATTTTTTGTCATATATTATGGAATTAACAACACACTCACTTTCTTGAGTATTTTCTTTTATTGTAGCAAGTGGAAGTGGAAGGACAACAATGTATGCTGGAGATACTTGACACAGCAGGAACTGTAAGTCTTATACTCATTCACTATCTGTATGATTGTAAATACTACAGTACTGACTAGAGGACTTTCTACATTCCTCGCGTGGATCGTGCGTGTGTTTCACGAGTAA
>NW_022721947.1:0-630 GCF_011630105.1 Anneissia japonica | reverse complement strand
TTTTTGTACATGTTCCATATGTCAGGGTATCTGATGGGAAACAGAATCAATCTTTCACCATCAACACTCTCGTTTAACAGGGGTTCCGACTCCATTATTGTTGATCGTTATAATGAAGGTGGAACGTGGAACAGTGCCACCTTTATACAGTTGAGTTTTTTTTTCGTTTTTTAGTTACTGATCTTCGATAGAGGATTTATGTAAAAGGGCGCCCTCTTCTTCTTCTTCTTCTTCGGTGAGCTGGTACGATCATCATCATCATCATCATCAACGTCAACAACAACAACAACTCGTAAAACAAACAAAAGAACATTAGAAAAACAAAAAAGTTCATTGTATAACTATATTTATTTACTCTCTTTTCTTTGTGAGGAGATGAGGAAATGGAAGGGGGGGATAGGATTGCTTTATTTATTTATTTTTTTTTTTTGTAGGAGGGGGAAAGAAATGGGTGAGGCATTTGGCCTAAAGTACCCGTTTCAAACTGAACGTCGCCTCTTCGACGATCGTTTTTTTCAGATTGGCAATTGCCAAGTTAAACTCGCATGAAATGTCCATTTTCAACTGTTCGTGCATCTCTTTCTGTCGTTGTTCTTTTTCGTTCCACTTTAGTTCGGCTTTCTCAAATTC
>NW_022721946.1:0-1266 GCF_011630105.1 Anneissia japonica | reverse complement strand
ATTTTTTTTGGAGGAGACGACTGGGGAGGGGTGCCAGTAATTTTTGGGAGTGGCGTGCATCCCCCCCCCCCGAACTGCGTACCCCTAGGTACGCCACTGCTGGTAGAGTTTTTAGGGCTTAGTGTGGTTCAAATTGTGCTTTTGGACCACAATATTAGGGATTAGCAATTAAAATAACGTTATTTGGATAGGCGAATCATTAATATATTTATTGAACGGCGGGGGAGGTTCCAGGCCTCTCTCTCCGACGGGGAGGCAAATTCCCCTCCCCCCGCCCAGTTGGCGCCACAACAGCGCAATATATAAATCAATTTCACTGACGTTTCTAGCAATAAAAATGGAGCATGTATATGCTAATTAGGTAGCTCTAAACCAAACAACTAACAATATTGCGAAAGGAAAAGACATTATTCTTATTTATATTTAAATAGGGGGGTTCAAATGTATTTATTGGACCATTTGGAACACTCAGAAAGTGTCCCCGTGATCTTAATAGAGGTGTCTCCTTAATAGGAGTGGGGTGGACCGTAGTGTTAACAGATATATTTCCCCTCGTTTCACGGAGAGTTGTCTCCTTAATAGGATGTCCCTTGAATAAGACCTGAAGAAAATGTAGAAAAAAAATCTATAGAACAAGGTTTAGAAATTTATATAGAATTAACCTATAGAAATTCTGTAGAAATTCTATAGCATTGTTTCTATGTACTGTAAACGCCATACATTAGTTTCCTACGGGTTCATAGGTCTATTTTTATCGGGTGGTTTAAGATGGTAAAATGTGAATTCTCGAGGCCTATATTTGGTAAGATTATTTACCTGTAAGAGTAAAAGTCAGGTCTAAAAAAGAAAGGGCTTGTGGGAAACGGTATGATACGATACGATATGAGACTAGAGGTTCGAATCCCGCCAGACACTTTTTTTTTTTCATACGACTAAATAGAGAATTTTACGTTCAATGGTTGTGCTATGTACTTATATCATCATAATGTTCATAGTTTGTTTATCACTGTTATGACTTACCTATTTACTGATACTGTATTTAATGCTATAAGATATGTTTTGATTACCTTGATGTTTTTCCAAAGCAAATATCCATTTCTATATCACAAGGGTTTCCAAAACCATCACAGTTGGCACCTGTATATGCGTTGTTATCACCTCGGTATGAATAGAAATCAACTGATATTTTCGCGCTACCCCATACCATGTAAATTACCTGTGAAAAAAAGAAAACATTTTATTTATTTGTGTTCTTAGTGCTAAGCA
>NW_022721945.1:0-616 GCF_011630105.1 Anneissia japonica | reverse complement strand
CTCTAATTTAGTCAAAAAGTGATTTCGAGCATTTTAAAATTTTGACGCACGCGTGCGCGCGCGTTTTGAAGCGCACGCGTAAAATTAGGGTATAGTACATTCAACATTAACCCGAAGTTAATGCTCACTTAATACGATTTCGAAATGGCAATTGGTTAGGCTGATATGATCGATAATGTAAAAACGGAAAATGTCGCGTAGATGACGTCACGCATGACTGAGCGCGTTGAAAAGCTTACCATGACTATTCCAGACCAAGCCAAATGTTCGTTGACGGCGATTGTGCGTAACTCGTGGCATTTTTTGAGATATCGTGCGAACAGAAAAGGGGAGAAAGAAAGAAGAATAAAACTAGATTTGAACTCGTCACTGAGGACGAGTTCGGTGATCCGCCGTACGTTGACCCTCATAAAGCTCACGCGGTGCTGATTGAAAAGTGTCATTATATTCTAAAATATGCTGTAATTAGGTTATTAAAAAGAATAATTTTGAGCATTTTGAAAGATTTACACATTCGTACACGTATTTAAACATAGGTACGCGCACGTCTCGACGCCCGTGAGCACGGTAATAGCACAAAGAGTGACTCCTGATATGAATAATGTGTCAGGAACAC
>NW_022721944.1:0-1478 GCF_011630105.1 Anneissia japonica | reverse complement strand
ATTACTCATGCGAAGATAATTCAGATTAGGAGCTACAGCAAGCAAAGTGGCAAGTGAGGAACCTTTGATTTCATTGAGGTTATTTCCACTGATATCAAGCCGTGTTAATTGCAACACAACTCCCCTACTAGAACACTCTTTAACCATATCATCCATTACAGCACCGGGGATACGGCAATTACTCATGCAAAGATTATTCAGATTAGGAGCTACAGCAAGCAAAGTGGCAAGTGAGGAACCTTTGATTTCATTGAGGTTATTTTCACTGATATCAAGCCATGTTAATTGCAACACAACTCCCCTACTAGAACACTCTTTAACCATATCATCCATTACAGCACCTGGGATACGGCAATCACTCATGTGAAGATTATTCAGATTAGGAGCTACAGCAAGCAAAGTGGCAAGTGAGGAACCTTTGATTTCATTGAGGTTATTTCCACTGATATAAAGCCATGTTAATTGCAACACAACTCCCCTACCAGAACACTCTTTAACCATATCATCCATTACAGCACCTGGGATACGGCAATTACTCATGCGAAGATAATTCAGATTAGGAGCTACAGCAAGCAAAGTGGCAAGTGAGGAACCTTTGATTTCATTGAGGTTATTTCCACTGATATCAAGCTGTGTTAATTTCAACACAACTCCCCTACTAGAACACTCTTTAACCATATCATCCATTACAGCACCTGAGATATTGCAATCACTCATGTGAAGAACTCTCAGCTTAGGAGCTACAGCAAGCAAAGTGGCAAGCGAGGAACCTTTGATGTCATTGAGGTTATTTTCACTGATATTAAGATCTGTTAATTCCAACACAACTCCTTCTTGATACAATGTATCAGCAATATCATTCACATCAACACCTTTTATATCACAATATATCAAACAAAGTAACTTAAGTGCTGGTGCATTACACAGCAGATGAATTAAAAATGATATATTAATTGATTTGAAATTAATTGATTTGTACCTTGTAATATCGTATTTGAAATTTAATTTCTTACATTCAGTTGATAAACTACTGACAATATCATTAGTACATAATTCATGGATTTCCTCTAAAACATTTTCTTCATCTTGTACAGCAATTAAAACATGAGCAAACATTTTGCCAATGTCTTCAGATGATTGTTTCTTCAATTCAGTTATTGAATCCTTTATCATCCGATTTACTTTTCCACTCATCAGTCGAATGATCTGATCATCTGATTCTGAGATTACCTTCTTACGGGGGAATATGACCTGACTAAACATCCTTAGTGATTTGCATATGTCTTCTATGTGACTTTCATATTTAATTGTACCTTTACTTGGCAGCTCGTGTGCGACTGATGGTTCACTGTCATCCATATCTGAAAAGAGAAACAACATACTATTCAAAGATGTTATTATTAATATTATTATTATTTATTGAAAATTCAATAATAAAAACATACATAGCAGCAAGAAGGCTGAATTGCATAAGGATT
>NW_022721943.1:0-927 GCF_011630105.1 Anneissia japonica | reverse complement strand
AAGCCCAGGGCTTCATTTTTTGTAATTAATGAGCAATTCAATAGATTTATTTATTCGTTCGTTCGTTCATTCATTCATTCATTCATTCATTCATTCATTCATTCATTCATTCATTCATTCATTCATTTATTTATTCGTTCATTCATTCATTCATTCATTCATTCATTCATTCATTCATTCACTCATTCATCCGTTCATTCATACATTCATTTATTCGTTCGTTCGTTCGCTCGATCGTTGGTTCATTCGTTATGAAGTTTATAAACATCCAATATTTTAAACTCATAAAGCAAGAATTGAATGAGCTTTAAATTTTGAATATTCAGTTAAATTACAAACTAGAAACCTCAACGTACAACACAAACGGTATGGGGGAGCAGTGTTATACACTTGTAAAACACATTTTTGAGGTATAGGCCTAGTCTTTAACTGGACGGAAAATGTCAGTTTGGTCTCCTAAACCTATAGCCTTTGGATCCCTTATAATTCAGACCGGCATTTAGAGGTCCTAAGTTGAATTCTCATCTGGGAGATCTGGTTAAGTGTTTTCTAGAATCTAAATATATTTTGTTGTGCATGTGATACCCATTGCCACTGACAATAGATAATACAGAAGCAAAAACTTCTAAAAACATGCAAATATAGTGAATTTGCAGGAAATTTTTTTTTTTTTCACGAGATTAGTGCATGCACGCCGCAGGAGTGTGCGAGGCTTCCAGCTGATTTCCTGACTCCATCCTGGCCCTCTACGGTAGACGGCACCTCAACTATTTGCACTTAATGTGGAATTTAGATTTCTTATATTATTTAGGGAGTAAATACGAAATGTTACATTAAATAGATTTAAAGTGGATGTAGAGTTACTGCATGCTGTTATTTATTAATATAACATTTCATGGTATCCAGACAAGTCATGTAGGCCTACTC
>NW_022721942.1:0-1251 GCF_011630105.1 Anneissia japonica | reverse complement strand
CGTCCGCATCGTTACCGAGTCGGTTGACGATCGCGGATTCCATGAACGGGTACGGATCGTACCCAACCCTCTCGCCGGACGCGGCCGCCCGCACCACGTCTTTTCCTTTCGTCTCGAAGTCCGGAACTCGGTGAGGCCACGACAGCCGGCCGTTGGATCTCAAGGTCGTCACGAGGGCGTCGTAACAGTACCCGACATCGTCTCCGTTGCAGGCGGCGATCCGGTGGTCGTAGTATTCGCGTTCGATGGCGTTCGGATCCAGAAAGAATTGCAACAGATCCAACGTCATGACCTGGCTGGAATCTTACGTCCGTTGGAGAAGGTTTCGAACGTTCGACGAAGGTTTCTCCGACGCTTGCGATCGCGACGAGAATGTCGTCCGGAGGGAGGACGTTCCTCTTTATATGGGCTTGCAGGGTAGATTCGACAGGTTGTGCGTGCTGTCCACGTGCGAAGCTCGAAGGATGCTCGACGAACCTTGCGAGAACGTGTTCCACCTCGTTCGCGACAAGGTGGTGGTCGAGCAGAACGGACACGACAACCTGCTGCTGCTGTACCCGGAGCCGAGATCCGGCGGAAGGGCGATTCGGGAGATGAGCGTTCCTCTGGACATCGTGAGAGATCTGAGGAGAGCGTGGATAATGTACAATCTCGACATGATAGTCGAGTACAACCTGCTCGCGAAGGAAAGTCCCAAAATCGTGGCGGAGTTCGTCGCCGGAAACGTGTTTCGAGAAAAAACAACAGATAAATGAGAGAACTCGAGAAAAATTTGCATTAGTTTCTATTATTCTTGGACACTCTACACAGTTGGTGAGATTTTAAAGTATAAAACTTATCGGGACACGTCATGTCGTATGAAGAAGACGAACAACTTCCGGAAAGCAAACTCGTGGATTTCACGTACGGATCCGGCAAAACGTTAATTGGTGATGTAAGTAAAGGTGGCATTAAAATGTCAGAGTTTGGTTTACATATTAAGGCATTAAATGTCGCGTGGGTAAAACTACTTCTAAACTATGACGAAGCAAAGTGGAAAATTATCCCAGAATACTTTTTTTTTCAGAAAGTAGGCACGGTAAAAGTAATGTTTAACATGACATGTTTGAATTTTACTGATATCAATGCACTTGACTTACCGGTCTTCTATAAAAATATTATCCAAGCATGTACAGAGTTTAAAAAAAGTAACAGGAAACAGGTTGAAACATATGATGATATACTGAATGAGCAGCTATGGGGCAACCATGC
>NW_022721941.1:0-521 GCF_011630105.1 Anneissia japonica | reverse complement strand
GACTTTCTTTCTGCCAAGCGGCGCCGATGCGGCCACCCGTCGTCGTCGTCACCGCCGTCGACGATTGCCAACCGGAGACGGAGACACCACCCCGGATCACATATCGTCTGACTGACGACACCGGGATGCACGCGATGCCGTCGTACGATCGCATAGACAGTCTCTCCTTTTCGATCAAACCCGAAAAATCGGACGGGCACGTGTTCACGGGAAAAGGACACACCGATTCCCTCTCGATATTGCTCTTCGACGGCCGCGCAGCCATCTAACTTCTACCAAACAGACCACGCCGGCATCGACAACGAAGGAATCGACAACTAAGATGTGAGACTCCGGATAGGATTCACCGAAGGCTTCATGCACTTTTCGATCGGTCGCGGGCAGGAAGAATGGAAGAAACTAGCAGGTCGGTACACAGACCTCAATCTGGGCGACAGCTACTCCGTGGGATTATATGAAGGTCTCGGCAGCACCGGCGGATGCATCTCGGAGCTGGAGGTGAACGGTCGACCGGTACAACC
>NW_022721940.1:0-630 GCF_011630105.1 Anneissia japonica | reverse complement strand
TACAGTATTTTCATTTTACAGTACGTAGTTTGGAACGATATCGGAAGTGGGGGTGCTGGCAGTGGAGCGCTATTAGGACTACAATTTATTTGAAAATATCTTGGGTCCGATCTTCCACACCAGTTGGGCCCAATCGTCTATCACCCGAAGTTTTCATTACGATTATCAAGAACGTACACGATCTATGCCCTGGGCTAGGCTTATCTTGCTATCGTCACTCTGCTACGTATACTACACTACAACCGCATAACAAAGAAAGCGACCCACGTGGTGCATTCTTAAATATTACACACATTATTTAATTGTATTAGACGATAACACGATATCATTGACTGAACGATCTAACTAGGCCTACCCTTGCATCGCAGTAATACTGAACTAGGCCTAGCTTAGGCCTCATGTTTTTGTGGAAAGCTAGATAGTCGTTATGTACCCGACAGTCGGCTGCCTTTATATTTTCACATGTTTTCAGTTTGCATTCAAAGGGTACATTGCTGCACAGCCAACTGTCGGGGATATAGTACCTTCATATGACTACTCATACGTATACAACAGAAAAAAACGCCGCATGGACCATATTTTCCTATGCATGGACTAAGTGAAAAATGGAGATCTAAATGAAGAAACGAT
>NW_022721939.1:0-924 GCF_011630105.1 Anneissia japonica | reverse complement strand
CAAACTACGTTTTCATTAACTTTGTCAAAAATAGGCCTTTCCAATTTTAAACAAGTGCCAATGAAACATTAAAAAAATAATGCTAGGCTGTTAGGTTATGCTAAGTTGTGTTAGTAAAACGCATGAATTCTTCCGGTTCCAATTTAATAAATGATGATGGTGGTGGTAGCAGTGTAGGCTAATGTAAGATTTTGAATTGAATGTAACCCAGATTAGGTAATTGGAAAGACGTTGTTAATTATAAAATTTAATATCCGAGTCGAATGGATGGACGAGCGGTAAATGCAGGGGCCTCCCACCTACAGCCATGATATCGGCGCTGGTCCGAACGGTAAGCTCGCCTATGGCTCTGGAGGTGGAGCAAGCCTTCTCGGATAAGGATTATAAACCATAGGCCCAGTGTACATATTGGCTCATGTGCACTATAAAGTACTCAGTACAACTCTCGAGACGAGAGATGGTTACCCATTTGTAGGCCTATTAGTCTATCTTCCAGCCCTTCATTAAGTACGAAAATTCACCGACAGGTGGTCTGTACTAGAATGGAAGAAAAAGAATAATAACCGATTTAAGAGACCATATTAATTGAAATTATCTGTTTTTTAATCATTGCGTTCTCACGTATTGTTATCATTAATTACAATGAATCAGAGTAAAAATAAACTGACTTCATATTATTTTTAATTAATTTCAGTATACAGTGTTATTATTGACTTCAATAAAGTTAAATTTAATAAAATTTTATTTCTCGACATTATTGCAACATCATTCACACGATACTTTCAAAATTAATATGACCCTGGAGGTCGTTCCCTTCTGACTATAAGTAGTGTACACAGTTAAAAACTATAGATCAGTAGCCATAGATAGATAGATAGATAGATTGATAGTAGTAGTAGTAGTAGTAGTATATATATATATATA
>NW_022721937.1:0-611 GCF_011630105.1 Anneissia japonica | reverse complement strand
TTAGGGTTAGAGTTAGAGTTAGGGTTAGGGTTAGGATTAGGGTTAGGGTTAGGGTTAGGCAAAGTTAGACAGGCTGTTTTTCGGAAAAGTACTCGAAATATGGCGGAAAGTCAAAAATTTGCAATAAGTGCTCAACTCGGCGAGATAAGCACTTTTGTGCAAAAAGTGACAAGGTTAAAAAGTTGAGTCAAAAATGTAATTTTTTTTGTTAGGTTACGGTTAGGGTTAGGGTTAGGGTTAGAGTTAGGGTTAGGGTTAGGGTTAGAGTTAGAGTTAGAGCTAGAGTTAGAGTTAGGGTTAAGGTTAGGGTTTGGCAAAGTGAGATAGGCTGAAACAAACACTATTCCATTGAAAGTTTGAAGTTTTTCGGAAAAGTACTCAAAAATATGGCGGAAAGTCAAAAATTTGCACTAAGTGCTCAACTCGGCGAGATAATCACTTTTTTGCAAAAAGTGACAATGTTAAAAAGTTGAATCAAAATGTAATTTTTGTTGTTAGGTTAGGGTTAGAGTTAGGGTTAGGGTTAGGGTTAGAGTTAGGGTAAGAGTTAGGGTTAGGGTTAGGCAAAGTGAGATAGGCTGAAACAAATACTATTCCATTGAAAGTTTGAA
>NW_022721936.1:0-1374 GCF_011630105.1 Anneissia japonica | reverse complement strand
ATATCAAGTAATGGTGGTGCTGCATAGGCAATATACATAATAGTAAATAACAAGGCTTACAGAAGAGATAAATATCTTAAGAACCAACTTGTACCTTCATCCATCAACTCTACAGGTATAACCAAATGATCGACCACTCCGTGCAACAGGCCGAGATGCAACACTTGTGCCTACGTGTATTCTACTGACACTATCACTGGATCATCTGGACAAACCACGATTCATGACACCTTCTCATGCACTTCAGTCAATTTAATTTATGCTATTACCTCTCATAAACGTAATATTCTATACATCGGAGAAACTAAACGAAGAATGGCAGATAGCTTCACTGAACACTTAAGATCCATATAACATTAAGCAGCCAGGCCTTCCTGTTGCCTCTCATTTTGCTACTAACCACTCTCTGAAAGATATTACTATAACTGGCATTCAACTATGTAATGGGACTGATACAGTACGGAAGAAACAGGAAGAGCAACTTATCTACTGTCAGTCTAATTAGGTACTCCAGCTCCAGCAGGTATTAACGTATCATTTAAATCATTCAGAAACTAACTTAACTAACCTATAGGTTTCTAGTTTTTAAGATATCTTGATAATTTCTACTGATCCTATATTATTTTTTACTGATGCCTATGTATGTTACGTAGGTTTACAGCTCGTTATGGATTATAGGCCTATTACATTATATTTTATCATTTTCTTATTCATTTCCATTGATTTTATTATATACCTAATGGAGTTTATGTACATATTATCTGATTTGCTTTTTATTTGAAAAAGGCCTACTTTATATTTAGCATGTATTTTTTACTTCATGCTTTTTGCATTCATTCAGTTTGCTTCGTTAATCTACTCCTCCCAATTTGCATTGTTGTTTTTTTTTTTTTATTGTTAATACGATTTTTATTAAATGTTTTGTTTTGCTCCTGTTGTTTTATATGTAGCTATACCATTGGCTAATGTGTGTATCTTCAATCCCTTTGGTTTATCATGTGCCACTTCATGAGCTTCTGTTATGTATTTAATTCTATCTTACCATGTTTTACTTCATAGCTTGATAAAGACTTTTTAGTCGAAAGTACTCGCTAGTTTTAAAATAAATGTTGTGGCGCATATATCTGATACCGTTTGAGTCGTTATTTTGCGTCGTTATAATTTTTACTTACCTTATATTATATTTTTATAAATATTTCACATACACATGTTATTTTAAATATAGATGTGTTTATTATAATCTGCAATTTGTTTATATGACTAACATTCAGCAGTCAAATAATATATCAACAAGGGTGAACATACTTACGTTTGTAATTAAACAAATTGAGTTGGTGTTACCTTACTACACTGTGACTGGACTTTATTATCTTT
>NW_022721935.1:0-672 GCF_011630105.1 Anneissia japonica | reverse complement strand
AAGGCAAGTAAATAGTACACCGTAGCGTTTCTCCAACTTCCTGCCATTCTTCACTTCGAAAGGTCTAAACAGGTCTACACCACAATATGTAAAAGCTGGTGCAGGTTCTAGTCGATCGGGCGGTAGGTCTGCCATTCTCTGTGTCTCTGGCTTCCTTCTTAATCTACGGCACAGTACACAGTTATGGATAAATCTGGCTACGGATGACACTCCACCAATTATGTGAAAACCACCAGCTCTAATGGCATTTAATGTGATACCTCTACCTTGATGGTGCGTCACTTGGTGATAATGAGTTACTATTAAACGTATTAGTTCAGATTTGCTAGGGATCACTACTGGGCATTTTAAGCCGCAATCGCACTGGATTTAAAATAGGGAAATTTTTACCGAGACTGTGGGTAACATTCCAATGGGTAAACTTCCTGTCGTTCGCACTGGGATTTATCGACATCATGTTGTATTTGTTGATAATCGCGATGAACTGTCTCACCAAGACCTAGCACATTTATTAATGCTCCATATAAATCGGCCATTGAAACAAACCGAGTAAACAAGTGAAAAAAATTACAAAATTACTCAAAATCAAGACACTAGCAAACACGCACGAAATTAATCAAGATGTTTGTGTGTGACGTTTTATTCCAGGTCACAGCTCATGCGTAATTGTCT
>NW_022721934.1:0-672 GCF_011630105.1 Anneissia japonica | reverse complement strand
GTAACTACGTAGGCCCACAAGGTTGTAAAACAGGACACATGTGCGGTGCACCGAGGAGGAGGAGGAGGGGGAGCTTTGACAAAGGCCTATATTCCAAACACAGTTTTGATGATGTGTGACATTTTTTTTAATTGTTATTTTATTTTGATTAAAAACCACAACTTGCTTAGCTCAGGCTAAGACCTCATATCTCATATCGAGCTGGTTTTCATCACGTGGCTTGAAGTCTTGCGTCTGGCTGACAACGTACGTAGTACTATAATCAAACTGTTTTGTTATGTGATAAAACGAAACTTCGACTAGCTGAGCCGGGAGCTGAACTTTATAATTTTTGAATAAAATTGACCAGTATGTAGAAAATATAATATAGGCCTACTTTTGTTTATTCTAGTACGCCTAAATAGTAGAACGTATAAAGTAAAGTATATTTTAACCAAACATCACATTTTATTTAATTTTAAATGGAATGATGGGATTATGAAGAATTGTGTAGGACTACCCTATGTACTACATAGTCTACTGTATTACCGTACGTCACTAGATAGTGAAATTAATTATAAACAAAAAATATATCAGCCTGCCTTATCATCTTAATATATTTCCTCCTTGCTTATATGAGGAGTTGATTCATTTGTGATCTCTTCCTATTCAAGCTGACGTGAATTATTTTAG
>NW_022721933.1:0-605 GCF_011630105.1 Anneissia japonica | reverse complement strand
CGCGCTTTTCCTTACTCAAGTTTGTGCTTTTCCCAGAAAGCGTTTTTAGTAGGCCTAATTGTAGGTCTAGGTAATTATGCAAAACCCAGGCCTAACTAAAAAATTAAAATTGTCATAGTATGTAACTCAAGTTAAAATAACACTTTTCATTACTCGTGCAGCTTAATCAAATATTTATATGTCATTTTAAACGACCCATTGGTATAAACATGGTATCAATGTATTTTAAAAAACGAAGTGTCTATGCTTACGCCGAGTCGTAAGCATTAGTCATAGGCTATGCTTACGTCGATCTATTGAGCATGCGCAGGGGTGACGTAAGCATTATTTCGAGGATATGCTTACGCCGATCTATTACTGAGCATGCACAGGGCTGGCGTAAGCATTATATAGTGGCTATGCTTACGCCGGATTGTGATTGCTAGTCAACTCGTTGATCTGCTTACTATTTCACGTTGTCGAGGCATGAGCTTTGTCTAGTCCACAGTTTTCCAAAAGAATAGGCATCGTCATGAACTGAGGCAGACATATTAGTACATACCCACACGAGGACCCAATTCTAGCCTTACCTAGTTTCTGTAGCACTTGCCTATTTAGCCTGCCTT
>NW_022721932.1:0-1009 GCF_011630105.1 Anneissia japonica | reverse complement strand
TCAGTTAAAATTAGAATAAAATGAAATGAAATTAAGGATAAGCATCGTATCCTTCTAAAATACTCGCTCTGCAAACCCTATCAGGATTGTTGTGCCAGGTCCCTGACCACCGAGGCTCTAGTCGGCCCCTTGAGTCAGACCCCTTGTCGACAAATTTCTAAAGCCACAATTGGCATGAGTGTATAATTGTAGATTATTATTAATTTGTTTATTTCCTTCATTATTATTTTTTTAAATAAATTTATGTATTTATCTTAGGTATGCTAATAAAATCTTTTTAACTGCGAGGCCTATTAAATTGACTTTTATTTGCTGATAGCCAATTGATTTACAAAGCCTATTAAAACAAAAAGAATCATTTAACTATAATAAGCCGCTATTTCCTATACGAATACATAGTAAGAGAGTGTTCCAACATAAATGTTATGCTGTGGTTACTGTTTTCCATACGGCTTTTATTTTATTTTCTACAAAGTGGGTTTCAGCGCAAACTGGATTTCAACAAACTGGGATTCGTAGTTTTTGATTCAGCAATCTGGCATTCGGAAAACTGTGTTTTGGCAAAGTGAACTCGAAGATCTGGAAGTCGGCAACCTGGGGTTCTACAATCTGGCGTAGAACCACCATAGACGAAGCCGACACGAAAGTCTTCCTGAATCCTGTATGCAAAGCATGCTTTAACGAATAACAACCAAGGCATAGCAATCATCCGTTCCCTTTCGATCGATTACAGACAATTACACCCGGCTTTCTTTCATAAAGGAAAACGTAGCTTCTGTAATCATAAACTGTGTTTGTTGAAACTTTCAGCAACTTCGGAGTTTTAGATATTCTGTCACAAAAGTTGTCTGAAGATCAAGAGTATGTCTTACTGCTGCTTGGAGTTAGGGAGAAATGTGTAAATCAAGCAAGTAACATGTTCAATAGAATGTTTTGCAGAGACAAGATCACTGACATATCATTGTTGCCACCATGTTAGCAGAATTTCGATCGTTCAAGAATGAAAATA
>NW_022721931.1:0-664 GCF_011630105.1 Anneissia japonica | reverse complement strand
TATCTGCCAAAAACCTGGCTGCATCTGCATCTCGTGCACTGGGATTCGTCATTAGTAAAGTTAAAACCCTTGGGGGTATCAATTTTATTTCCTTTACCAAGCTTTATGACTCTTTTGTTAGCCCAATATTGGATTACGGTAGTGGGGTCTGGGGTCTGTGTGAATATTCATCAATAAACTCTGTTTTCTATCGTGCATGCCGTTTCTTCTTAGGTGTGGGGAAATACACACCAAATGACGCAATGCTAGGCGACATGGGTTGGGACCCCCCTATCGTGCACCAGATGCAGGCTATAACCCATTTATGGAGCCGTCTCTCAAAATTGGATGAAAACCGATATCCAAGTAAAGTTTTCCGTTGGTCACAACATTTGGCAGATAAGAATATAAAAAATTGGTGCTATAATGTTAAAATATTGTTCTCTAAAATGAACTGTGAACTCAATTTAAATATTGCAGAAGAAATTAACTCCCGTGATCTGGTGGATAAAGTTAATAACGCCTCAAAATTGTATGTTGAAAACCGTTGGAAACAAAACATATTTAATGATAACAGAAACAATCCAAATTCTCAAAATAAACTGCGTACTTATCGAACATTTAAATCTAGCTTCGGTACAGCCAGTTACGTGACCACTTGCATGAAGAAATGTAATAGACGTGC
>NW_022721930.1:0-762 GCF_011630105.1 Anneissia japonica | reverse complement strand
ATCAAAACACTGCGACGGTGGCCTAGCGGAGGAAGAAAAGCCCGAATTTCTACCCTAGGCTGTTAATATATTACATAGTTTCCCGAGTTTTACACAATATGCCAGTAAATTGTGTTGTAGGGGGTTATAAGTGCACACGAAGTAAATATTTTACGTTACCTAAAGATAGTAAAAGACGTTGTTGAGTTAAATTTGTCAATTTTACAATTCAAATTTTCATGGGCCGGATGAGCAGAAGTCAAAAGAATTCGTGTGCTCACTTCGTGGATGATCACTTCATGTGGATTCAAAACGACGTTGGGCTTGCAATGCAAACTAGGCCTAGCTCTGAGAGATCTTGCTGTGTCTACTATTAAAAATCAGAGACGATCAAGTCCAGTGAGAAGAAGAATCCATCCAGGCTAGGGCCTGAGGCCTAGTACGGCAAATAAAAACAAGTAGCCTATGCTAAGTACCGGGTTTCGGGATCCTCGCATTACTTGTTTACTTGTATTGTATCCCAAGAGTCTTCTACAGTCTCAATAAGGCTGCCCTAATCAATGATGGGGATGAGGTGGTCTTAATTTCCCTGGCCCCTCTAGGCTATAGGCCAAGACCTAATTCAAATTCCCAGTTGCAGTTGTTAATTTAAACGTGCCGCCATTTTTTTTTCTGTTTAGATTAGTAGTAGGGCCTAGGCTAGGTCTAGCCTTGTGGGCCTATGACTGTAATTCAATAAGTAATATCACTTACAGGTACCTCTCATTGTTTACGGCTGAACAT
>NW_022721929.1:0-736 GCF_011630105.1 Anneissia japonica | reverse complement strand
GGATGTGCAGGGGTCGCGCACGTCCCTCCCCCTGATAAAAATACTCGCCCATCCACCGCCCACAAATCATGCTCAAGCAGTTAAAATCCCCTCAAATCACATTATTTTGCTGGTTAGCCCCCTCACCTAATCACCGATCCCCACTTAACCTCCTACTCCATCAACTCCGTTTCATAAGACCCCTACGCCACTGATTCTATAGGGCCTGCTAATAGGAAAAGTTCGTAAGAATACTACTATACACGATCAGATTGTGCTATAGCCAAAATAAAACTGTATGTTATTTTTAATACCCGCATGGTTGTATTATCATATTTTCAAAATAATTTCTATTCCTCTATTAATTAACATATTTTAATTCAAATGATAATAATTCAAAGTTTCTTCTATACCGGTTATATGTATGCAAATTTATTTAAACTTTATTCATTGAGATTAGGCATATAGATAGAATACCCGATCGGCAGTGGAGGTCCTAATTTGCGAGATGAAGAGGAGCATGCGTTGTAGGGTATGCCCTGACTTCCATTGCCTCACTGAATACGTGATCGCTTGATATTGAAAACCAGCCATGCGGAAATTCTAAGCAGCTGAGAGTACGATGTGATAGGCCCGACTTGTCCTGATACTAATGTAGGCCAAACATTGAAAAACTTTCCTTTCCCAATAAACTACAGCAATCCACTCGAAAAAATGAAGGTTATATAGAAGATTGTGGCTAAGAAATGCTAAATAA
>NW_022721928.1:0-890 GCF_011630105.1 Anneissia japonica | reverse complement strand
TGAGTTCTCTGCTGAAACACATAATGATAATGTAGAAAATGCTTTAAAGGTAAAAAAAAAAAAAAAACGTGAACAAACATAAACATAATATGAAGACAGGGGTCCAAAGTCAGAAGAAGTCATTTCTGGGAGATCTGTGGGGATGGGTTCATTTCCGGAATCTTTTGACCCCTGTGAAATAAGTCAACCTTCACCTGTGCCAAGAGGAAGTGCTTGTGTACAGATAGTGCATAGGAATGTCGCGTATCATATACAGACGAGATATGGGATATATTTACTACCATACTCCTTGCACTAAGATGTAATGTTTTGGTAGTTGCTTTTGATATAATATTATGTACTGTACTTTTCCTACAGACTACTAGAAGCATGAGTATAGAGACCCTGCCAACTGACATCACAAAAACAGGCTTCATCAAAGAAGGGTAAGGAAAGTACAACTATTATGAAACATTATTATTGATATAAATTTTGTTTGTTTATTCAGTCTAACAAGTTCTCCCTGGTAGACATCTGGTACAGGGACATGTTCCCTTTTTTCCTACCAGACTCATTATTATGTTTTGAGTGAAATAAAATTATGAATTATGAAAAGAGACCTAATGTCTTATAATCTTGCAAGTCCTTAAATCAGTCTGAGGGAGTTGTATCTTTTGATAGGATTTTTAATTCAGGAATCTGGAAAGGAAAGGGCAGTATTCTTACAATCTACAGAGTTCAATTAGCTAGTCTCTGCTTAAGCATCTTTCAAGTGGTTTATCTAAGAGTCTTGAAATCATGGGGGGTGGAGGAGGGGGTTGATGAATCATTAAGTAAGGGGACGCTATCTCGCAAAATAAGGTGATATGAGGTGATTTTTATCTACTTGTGCATTCATTTTTTGCTTTAAA
>NW_022721927.1:0-586 GCF_011630105.1 Anneissia japonica | reverse complement strand
ACTTCGTCCTCTCGTCTTTTCAGCACGGGTAGACGACTTTCGCCAACTACTTCCACTGTCCATCCCTCCGAACCTATTCTCTCCAATCTGTTTCGCAGTGTTTCGTCATCGTTTAATCTAAACCAAGAAGTCTCAAACCTTATCGTCCTCATCTTGCTTATCGATGACTTCGTCGTTCTCCTCATCGACGTTAATGTCGCGTTTCGGTTCTTTCGACATGCTTTCTTTTTTTTTTCTTCTTTTTCTATCCAGTAAGTGTGTGTGTGAGAGAGTTTGTGTATAATATATGATATGAATTCGTAAACGTCATCGATTCTTTCCTCCTTTTTCGATGACGTTTTTTGCGATGGTATACACGTCATCGATTCATGGTACGATGACGTAAGAATGTTCGTGTATATATATATATATATTAAAAACGTGTGTTATCGAATCTTTCCTCCTTTTTTCGATGACGTTTTTTTGCGATGGTATACACGTCATCGATTCATGGTACGATGACGTAAGAATGCGCGTGTGTGTATATATATATAAAAAGCGTGTGTTTTATTCTCGTTGTTTTCAGTCAGTCAGACAGACAGACAGA
>NW_022721926.1:0-1140 GCF_011630105.1 Anneissia japonica | reverse complement strand
GTTTTGCCCAATTATTTTGTGATAGTTCGGATACTTGACTTTTTGAATATCGAGTTGGGCTTTCTTGTCGATGTTTAGGTTGATCCCATTTGAAAAGTACTTTATCCGCTTTCCGTAGCGGCCCTGCACTTGGTTTTCGGTTATTCCAGTGTTTCTCCGAATTTTGAACTCTTCCGTATGGAATCCGCGAAATGAATTGTCCACTGGCACAGACATATCCGCGACCATCTTCCAATTCGGAAATATCGTTGATGGGGTCACCGTTTAATGTAAATATATTCCGTACTCCGTAAGGTAGAGCGATTTTATCTCCTAGGTACATCAGAAGTGTCTCCCATGTTGAATAATTCCTATAGTTAACCGGAATCGTTAGTCCTTTGAAGTGTTTGTCTCCATTACGGTAAAACGTCACAAGCCTGGTTTTAAATTTGTTCTTATTTCGAACTAAACCCATCTGGTTCTGATTTGGTGCGCATCTAAACATGCTTTCATCGTCGACAATTTCGTCGTCGTCGTCGTCGCCACTGTCATCTATAAAAAGTTCAGGAGAAAATTGTTCAAAACCTTCGTCGCTGTCGTCGAATCGATCTGGCACTCGATCGGGACATGCCTGTTTTTGTAGATCATAATTGTACTGCTCTTCCATAGAAGAATTCTGGAATAACAGATATACCGTACTATTTCGTTATGCAGGGTTGAAATACCTATTCGATATACAAATATGCTCCGTGAACACAATATAAACAAATAGATAAATAATAATAATTATAAAAACATGTTGTATTAGGAACATACTGTTATTATTTATTTGTTTATATGTATATAAACAAATAGATAAATAATTATAATAACAGTGCTCGAATGAAAACATGTTGTAATAATCGTATCATGCACAGCTCATCAACAAAAGTTCCTTTATTTCAGATGTATGAAAAGAAAGTGTCTCTGTTGGGACTCGAACCTGCAACCTCTCACTATCAGGGCTCTCATTACCATACCCATTAGAAAACGGAGACCTATAGGATATGGACTAAGATCAAAGGGACCTAGAAGCTTTTCTAGGTTAACCACAGCTCTCCACAATGTTTCAGGCAGTTGTACGAGAGAAAGTGCCTGGGGGTTAGCCTAATATCCTATAAT
>NW_022721925.1:0-507 GCF_011630105.1 Anneissia japonica | reverse complement strand
CCTCGTGCTCAAACACTGACGTACAAACCACGTCAACGATCGACCAGAGTGCCACTGGTCACTACATACCACCCTAGGTTATCACCACTAAGGGTTATAATTCAGAAACATATGCCCATTCTACAGACCACAGAACGTCTTAGGTCTGTTTTCCCGGATACACCGTTCATAGCCTATCGCAGACCACCTAACCTTCGTGATATATTAGTACGATCTAAATTCAAGAAGCAAACTAACTCTTGCGACAACCATAATTTGGGTAGTCATCTTTGTGGTTCATCATGCAAAACATGCTCCTTGCTTGATTCTACACATTCATTCAAGAGCAACCAAACAAACCACATATTTCGGATAAGGCAATCAATTAATTGCCTCACCAAAAATGTCACTTATCTCATATATTGTAATATTTGTGGTAAACAATATGTCGGAGAAACAAAAAAAAACTCTCCGTATGAGAATGACACAACATAGATCAGCTATCAGAACATCTAAGCTTGATCAACC
>NW_022721924.1:0-1782 GCF_011630105.1 Anneissia japonica | reverse complement strand
AGGTAAGTTAAGTATAGAAAGGTGTAAGCAGAGCCCTGTGGGACCTAATGTTGTATTGTGTCTATGTTAACAGGAGCTTAAGCTTGGTTTCCATACAATCGCTGCATGCTATCGCTGACAGCTTTCGGTGATGCTGATTGGTCAATTGAATTAGGGAGCCTTCTCGATGGCGTCAGGGACTGCTACGCAGTAAAACGATTGCAATGAAAACACTGTAGTGATTTTATGGAAACCAGGCTTCTACTTGCAAACAGCCAATGTCCAAATGATAGTGAATTAGTTTGTTCACCTTTGAGGTATACCCTGCTGCATGGGGTGAATGTAGAGGGGATGTCATAATCAGGCTTCAGTTCCTCATCAAGATATTTGTCAGTCATGTTTTTATCATTATAGGCCTTTACACATGGTGGCTACCACCAGTTTAACCAAGTGACCTCAGCTGCTCTGAAGTGCTACTATTTTAGCTTCTGTTTTAGCTGTCTAAATGAAACTAAATTAGAGATTTAGTGATTTCCATTGTCTACCACCAGTTTAACCAGCTGACCTAAGCTGCTCTTTGATTTTGTAATACTATTCAAATGGAGCTGAAGGCTAGTGTTTAAGATAAGGGTAGAAATCCTGTTTATTCTAGAAACAATATTTTCTCTTTCTGTAAATATTTAATTTGATTTTCATTCTTATGGTTTATTTTTTCTTTCATTCATTTCAAATATTTTCTGGGAGCAGCACGTCTTTAAGATGACAGTGGTTTCGCTTTTGCTGCTCCCTGGCTCACCTTTATTCAGATATGTTTGTTAATTGCTGATATTTTAAGGTTTCTATATTAATTTGTATTTGCCAAATGAATAAAATAAAATAAAGTAGGTACAGTAGTTACTGTTGAATAGAAAGTAATGGCACAAAATTATATGATATTGATTTAATAATTAGTATGTCTTTGATTTTATGAACTCATTTTTATACTCCTTAAGAACTGAATATTGAAATTATTTTAACCCTATTTTCCATCTTTCCTGGTTGCTGTGCTGGTGAATCAGTGACAGCGCCAGTGGGGGCAGGGGGCATTCCCCCAGATAATTTTCTTTCCCCCTCCCCCTGTTTTCACCTCAAAAAAAGAAGAAAAACCACAATTCGTCAGGCAGAAAAAAATGATATATATTTTCTACATAGTAGTAGATATCTTTATCTATTGCCATAATTTTCGGGCTCATCGCCCCTGGACAACATTCAAGACATTTTGAGCGACACCCACTTCGGGCCACCCCAGCATATTGTGCCCCTAAAATTCTACCTTACCCCCCCTTCAAGATTTTAGACGCTGGTGCCGCCACTGTGGTTAATATTGAAAATGTATTCATTTGTTTAGGGTCTTGAGAACTGTTGGGCAAGACATAACCGATGTGCACTGGAACTCCATAGACAACTTGAAGACATGGGACTGCAGCTATTTGTCAAAGAAAAGGTAATATATTAAATACTGTAATATCATATAACAATATATCGTAAAACATCAAAGAGAAGCCCATGAGCCCATGTTTTGCTAAGGATAACTTAACACCACTGCAGACAAAATCTGACAGACAATTTCATAGTGTATGCCAGACCATTCCGATTTAGCAGGTTGTTGACAAAGTTTATTCTGTCAAGGGGTCAATATCAAGCAAATATATTTTTTGGAGGCCGAAGAGAAAAAGACCAAGTTAGCTTTGACAAAGTTTGAATTATCATATATTGAAAAAGAGTGTTTCATGTCACTCGAGATCAGTCAAGACATTAGGAAAA
>NW_022721923.1:0-1068 GCF_011630105.1 Anneissia japonica | reverse complement strand
GAGTCTAGTTTAACTAATTAACTATAGTAGAAAACTTGTATTATGAATAAAATGTTGTTTACGATAAAAGTACTACAATTGCCTCTATTATTATTGTATATATTAAATCCATTATTTTACAGATGATTTGACAACTGTGGCCGCTACAAACAAGACAACAGTTCAAACCACACCATCAGGTAATGCTTCAAAATGAGTCTAGTTTAACTAATTAACTATAGTAGAAAACTTGTATTATGAATAACATGTTGTTTATGATATAATTATTGCAAGTACCTCTTTGCATATTGAATCTATTATTTTACAGATGATTTGACAACTGTGGCTGCTACGGACAAGACAACAGCCACAACCACACCATCAGGTAATGCTTAAAATGAGTCTAGTTTATTACTAATTAACTATAGTAGAAAACTTGTATATGAATAACATGTTGTTTATGAATGATTTAATTATTACAAGTGCCTCTATTAATAGTGTATATTAAATCCATTTTACAGCAAACTTGACAACTGTTTCCAATACGGAGAAGACAACTGTTGAAACCACATCATCAGGTAAATTTTTAAAATGATTCTAGTTTAACTGACTATAGTAGAAAACTTATATTATGAATAACACGTTGTTTACAATAAAAATATTAAAATTGCCTCTATTATTATTGTATATTAAATCCATTATTTTACAGATAATTTGACAACTATGGCGGCTACAAACAAGACAACAGTTCAAACCACAATATCAGGTAATGCTTAAAAATGTGTCTAGTTTAACTAATTAACTCTAGTAAAAAACTTGTATTATGAATAAAATGTTGTTTAAGAGTGATGTAGTTATTACAAGTGCCTTTATATCGTAGTGTATATTGAATCCATTTTGCAGAAGTTTTGACAACTGTGTGTTATAAAAGTATTGCAATTGCCTCTATTATTATTGTATATTAAATCCATTATTTTACAGATGATTTGACAACTGTGCCCACTACAGACAAGACAACAGTCACAACCACACCATCAGGTAATGCTTAAAATGAGTCTAGTTTAACTATTTAACTATAGCAGAAAACTT
>NW_022721922.1:0-1375 GCF_011630105.1 Anneissia japonica | reverse complement strand
CCACAAAAATCATTCCAACGAGAGACTAACTGGCAGCACGATGACATGCAGCACATTCATCTGACCACATCCATGGATATACTGTAGCGGATACCACGAAAAGTAAGATGAAGAAAGAATTGAGAAAATTACTTGAACGATACCATCATGTACCTGGATGATGCTTGGAATAACTACAAGTTAATAGCGAGAAAGCTAAAGTGCTTGATATGAATACACTCAGCAACTATTTGCGCAAAGTGTGTTCTAAAAAGAGCAAAGTTGAGCAAGCCTGAATTTATTGCATGGCAAGAGAACCATAAAAGATTGGGTGAATGCAGTGCTTACTACACTGGTTCTCCTGAGGCCATGTAGCCTAAAGCGATGATGGTAATGTTTAGCCGATCTTGAACAGCAGTATAAATTACACTGTTACGGGTACCTCGGAGATGGCGATTCAAAATCATACACCCTTGGTGCGAATGCAGATCCTTAAATATATAACGGACTGAACAAAAGAACGAAAAAGTGTGTGAGACACATCGAAAAAAAAAATCTACAGATGCCTAGATACAAAGTCAAAGCTACTGAAAGTGTTTAAAAATAATGGATGCCTTGTAAAAGGTATAAGTGGCCGATACAGAAATGGAAGGACGCAATTCACCAAAGCAGATATGAAGCGATTACAAGGCCATTTTGGGGGAGCCATTAGAAACAACTGCCCTGATGTGAATGCCATGCACAAAGCAGTGTGGGTAACATGGACGCACTGAAGAAGGGACCACACAGATTGTGGTGACTGGTACAGAGCAAAGCGAGTGGGGAGTGAACCACAAAACCATTTTGAGGATTACGATACCATCAAACCTATATATGAGGGAACTAAGTTCAAAATCATTGTTAGAGGCCTGCAAGCATGTGCATTGACTTTTTTAAAGATGTAATTTTCTGCCAGCAAATATACAATGGATGTTTTAGGAAAATTAACAATACTAAAAAAAATTCTGCAGAACAAGGCTTATTTGTCAAGGCAAAACAAGCCAGAAAGCGAAGGCTAACAAGGAAATAATGTTGGGAGGATGAAGAAGCAGATGGGGGAACCAGAACATTAAGATGGCTGATATTTGTACTGTACAGTATATGCTATAACAATGAACTTTAAAAGTACAGTACTGTATTGATTCTTGAAATGATAAAAATTTCCCATTATTTAATTCATTTTGTTATTATATACGATGCCAATTTAAAACTTCTTTTCAAAAAAATGGTCATGTTGTTATGTTAAATTGTATATTTTTGTCAAAATTTACTTGAATATTATTGTAATGTACTGTACAGAATATATCACTTAACAACTAAAAATATCATAACCAATCTGTTTAAACAGTTTAACCAT
>NW_022721921.1:161282-162614 GCF_011630105.1 Anneissia japonica | reverse complement strand
GATTCTGTGTTGAGTAGGATTTTAACATTATTTTGGTTAGCGTTAATAACCAGGAGCATTGGTAATATAGACCAGGAAAGTGTTAAAAATATTTCACCAGGAAATATTCACCACCTATTTTTTAGAGTGTACCGCGGCATAATTTAGGCGTTTTTAGCATAATTTCATGTTTTTTGGGGGGAGTAAATTCATGTCTTGAAAAACCAAAAAATATATCCCAGGAAGAATATTTTTTTCTTAACATTTTGGGCGATCTCGCACATATCATCTCGTACATGTATCATCAACATAATGCAACAGTTGCTATGGTGATGACCTTGTATTTTATACATCAATATGTTAACTTTGTTCAATAAGAGATGTTTATTATATAAATATATTGTATCTCATGATTTTTGCTTGGTCAATGACAAATGTATGTGCAATTCTGCATACATAATCCTATTCTACGATAATATCCTATGAAAATAAAGATTTTAATAAACTTTAATCTTCCTGTATACTTAAATTTCATGAATAAAATAGGAATAGGCTTTTTTTGACACAGTATTAAATAGTAATTGCCTTTATCAGTGCAATACTTCCATAACATGTAACAATGGGATTTTAGACTTGGTACTTTGTAGCAAACATCTCGACTCTTCTAGTATTACGTCTGGATTAAATATTTTCAAATCTGATCATGAATCTTTGTCTATTTTTTATACATTTCAGTGCAATAATAATAATGATAATTTTAATAATAATGATAATAGACTTTTATACAATTTTAAAAAACTCAATTTTAATGACCTTGTAAATACTTTAAATTTTATTCCTTGGAACATTCTTGATTTAACTAATGATGTTAATGAGGCCACTTCTTTATTTTATGAATTACTCCATGCAACAATTAAAGATCTTGTTCCTGTGTTTAAACCAAAAAGAAAACTTGCTGTTGAAGATTTTAGAATGGCCAGAACAAATTTCAAAAAACGTTGTGATCAGCGGTACAGACAGTATGTTGATGCTCTTTCAAACGATCTGAATATTAGTCCTAAAAGATTTGGGTCTTGGATTAGAACATCACGGAAGTCATCAACTTTGCCCTCTGTACTCCATTATCAATGTCAAGTCCATGCCACCTCTTTGGAAAAAAGCTAATGATTTTAGTATCTACTTCAATTCATTTTTTAATACTAATAACAATAATAATAACAATAATAATAATAATAATAATAATAATAATTAATAAAAATAATAATAATAAATAATAATAATAATAAATAATAATAATAATAATGATAATAATAATAATAATAATAATAAATAATAATGATAATAAATAATAAT
>NW_022721921.1:153912-161036 GCF_011630105.1 Anneissia japonica | reverse complement strand
AATTACCGTCCCATTTCACTGCTCCCGTCTCTTTCCAAAATATTTGAACGTATTCTTTTTGATCAAATTTTTTCCCATGTTTCTCCTGTTTTAAGTTCATTTCAACACGGGTTTATTCCAGGTAGGTTAACTCAAACTAATCTTGCTAGTTTTTTACCCACCGCACTTAATGCAATCAACTCTAAATTACAATGTGACATAATTATATTCACAGATTTTTCCAAAGCTTTTGACTGCATTTCCCATTCTCAACTTATTTTTAAAATTAAAAAATTTGGTATCACCGGTCCCCTTCTTAGCTTAATTTCTGATTATTTCTCTAATCGCAGTCAACGTGTGGTTATTGACGGTTTTTGTTCTAAATACAAACCCGTTCCATCTGGCGTCCCCCAATGGTCTATCCTTGGTCCTTTATTTTTTAATTTATTCATTAATGATCTTCCTTATTTTGTCAATAACTCACATTGCCTTATGTACGCTGATGATCTGAAGCTGTATCGTATTGTCGGGACTGAGAGCGATGCCAGGGGTCTTCAAGAAGATCTTGATGCTGTTGTTGCATGGAGTCGGCACTGTTGTCTTTCTCTCAATGTCTCCAAATGTAAATCAACGTCTGTTTCTCTTAAATTAAAAACCTTTATATTTTCCTTATAAAATTGGGGATATTGTTTTAGAAAAAGTTTCTGTTCTTCGCGATCTAGGTGTCTCCATCGACTGTAAGCTTACATTTTGTAAACATATTGATCATCTTATTAGTAAGGGAAACTGAATGCTTGGGTTCATTTGGAGACATTGTAGAGAAATAAATAGCCCTGGTGCCATTATTGCCTTATATCGTTATTTAGTTACTTCTCATTTTGAATATTGCTGTGTTATTTTTAGTTCTACATCCGAATCTCAGTTAATTCGCATCGATAGGATGCATCTTAAGTTTATTAGGTTTTTTGAAAAATTTTTTAATCGCCCTTGTAAAATAATGTGTCCTAGGAATAGATTTTTATTTCACGATATGGTTTTTCTCTATAAATGTGTTAACTCGTACTTTAGTTGTGATCTTGTACATCTGTTTGGTTTGCATGTTAATTCTAGAAGTCTTCGTTCCTGTCCTACTTTTAATGTCCGCTTTTGTAGAGTTGATGTCTGTAAACTTAGTTTTATTTCAGACTTTCTCTTCAATATAATTCTCTTATTTTAACCTCTAATATTGACATTTTTCACAATAGTTTGATTATATTTCGTTCTATTATTATTAATCATTTGAATAGGTGAGATTTTTGTACTCTTTCGTCTATATATTTGATGTATTTAAATTTTATATATTTTCCTAGCCTGTTAGTGGCGATGATTCGCTGTTGGTTTGATGAAATGAAATAAATAAATAAATAAATTTAAATTCGCATAGCAACGGTTGCTATGGTGATTTTCAGAAAATATCAAAATTAGCCGGTAGTACTTCCATTGCCACCTCGACGATTTTTAGAGGACTTTTTGGCCATAATCTGCTCGCCTAATACCATTATCTCATCATACTGCATCTCTCATCTTACTACTAGACACTGATGAAACACCAATGAAATAAGATAAGATGTCTCAGTCAAATGAAGTTTTGCTTTAAGAACAGTCACTATGACGGTAACTTTCACTGCCTACACTAGGCATACTATAGGTTCAAAGATAGGCATATCATGCTAAACGAGTGCACAGATATATATACATAATAATTACATAATAATTATAATAATTTACATTTTATCGCTGGCAACGCAACATACAGTAGGCATGGCCTACATGGCGAGTTGGATAACCGAGCGGTTAAGGGAGGGGAACCTCCACGTACAGTTATGATATCGTAGTGGTTAGAATGACACGTACGCTAGGTTCTTGTGAAACAGTTCTTCAGGGATAAGGACTCCGTAGGTCCAGTTTAATTACTTTTGAGACGAGTAGGGCTTACCCTGGCATACTGGTCCATTTAGCCCCTACTGAAGAGTGTCGCTGGTACCGGTTACCGGGTATCTCATACACGTAGAGACCCTTAAGGGAGAAGCAAGTTACATAGAGTAAGAGCTGTCCACAACTTGAGTGCTTTGAGACCATTTCGGTTATAAAGCGCTTAACAGTATAAATCTATTTACATTACTATACTGTACATATTTTATACAGTACTGTAGTAAAATGTTCACATCAATCATCGTGGAAGCTACAAAGCCTTGAAATAAGTTGGCTATTTTGTCCCTTTTACCTGGTCATTTCGCAACAAATATGAGCAAAAGTGGTGGCGAAACAATTACCGTACCTGAACAGTAACAAATCACGTCAGCCCCAAAGAAAGAACCCTACCTTGCCAATATGCCAGGATTAGCAGGCTGGAGCCGTAGAGACCAGCCCAGACTAGGGCCTACGTCTGTAACCTTTTAATGCTCAATCAAGTTGAGAAGGGCCGGGCTGATAGACCTGACGGGGCAGTAGGCACCTACATATTTATAATTCTAATCCTCAACCCTACTACGTATGCAGACTGGAGCATCTGCATGCCTATGTCCCAATGTAGGCCTAGCTAGGGCCTAGCCTAGCGGGTCATACTGTCCTAAAATACGAAGCCAGGTCAGGCCTGTAGAGGCCTAAGCTAGGTAGGTTGGATAGAGCCTGACAAAGCACCCTTCTTGTTGACTGTGTTGTTGAAGATTTGGAGAAAACATTCTAGGCCTACCTGTAGGCCTATACTGTAGTTTTATATATTTTCTTAATTTTGAAATACACAAAAGCAAGTGTATACTCCATGATGCTATACGTATCGCTAGGCCCAGGTCTTGTCCTTACAAAAAAAGTAAATCTTCCATTTGTTGGGGTTTTAAAAATACAAAAGCAGTATATTTTATTTTTATACAAATATTTTATTTTAATTTTAAAAAAAATTCGAAACCGACATTCCAGGAAATGTCCGCAAGATAGCACTCACATCATGTATAGGGAAGGTTTTCCATCAAATCTTGGCTCAAAGACTTGAAAAATTCATAGTTGAAAATTCACTTATCAATCCTAACATTCAGAAAGCATTTTTGCATGGTAATAATGGATGTGTTGATCATAACACAGTTCTTCATGAAATTATCAGGCATGCCAAAGCCAAATGCAAAACCGTCCACATCACCTGGTTTGACCTGACATATACTTATACTTTCCTAAATCCAAATCATTGACACTTGTCGAACTCTTATTACTTATTGCACTTAAAATTATGGGCATTAGCAATGCCCGTCTCAAATGGGACAAAGTACACCCCGTTGAATAACGACATTCGAAACTCCGGACACACTGCTAATTTGCTTGCCATCAAAATCGGCCCACGTGGGTTCATATCTCATGAAAATGAAAATCGGCTGAAAACAATTCACTCTCTCTGCAATAGGCCGCTTCCATTTAAAGATATAAACAATCACTAAACTTGCAATAATGTCTTCTTTCAGCATTTTCCACCACAAAGATGAACCCACTTGGATCCGATCCCTTACTTAAGATAAACCTTTCCATTTCTGGCTTAAGTAATGCAGCGAGAATCCTCAGAGGTAAATGTGCAACTTATTGGTGACGTATTTGTCTGTCTTCCTTTGTTCTTTGTCTTCTTGTCCGTTTTGTTTTTGTTATTGTTTGGGCTCTGCCCCTCCCTTGCGCGTATTATTCCTTTGAAGATTTGTTTCAAACACTAGAAATCCATTATTGGCGTAGTGGGTGACGCCCTCACGGTATGCCTATTCGTTAGTACTGGAGAGAAGGTTAGTGAAGTGGTTAGCTGCTAATTGAGATCATTAATGACCAATGACGAAAGTTAACAGATAGTCAATTGCATTACTTCTCACCAGTTAACAATTGCTTATGTACTAACTAATTGCAGAATCGGGTGCATGCGCAACGTCACGACTCCAAATTCACGAGCGCTAAGCATTAGACTTACATACGATCCTATTTATAATTGATTTGGGCCTTTTCTAGTGAAATTGTAGGGGGTGGGTAGCACCACGGAGACTCGCCAACGTGCGAGGTGCCTAATAGTTTAAATTGCGACGACGTTGACGGCATTCACGAGGTATATAATTGGTTTGGGGCCCATGTTTCCTAATCTCGAGTTTCCAACCTACCTAGGATCTCTTTAAATGTAGGGCCCAAGTCGCTAAGTGGTGCTGTTGGAGGGGCAGGAGAAAGAGAGAGATGCGCAGCTAGCGCTAGTAGCCAATTCCTGCTCGAGAACTTTGAGAGACTGGTTTGCGAGGCCTTTTCAAAGAGCTTCGCACAGCGCGGCACCCTGGGGCTTAACTTGCGTGTTAGATTTAGTAATTGTCCTGTAGACGGTCTCTATCCTACAGGCAAAACCCGCCACCGACTCATTTAGCTCCTGCCTGGAGGAATAAAATGTTTCTAATTAATACGCCACCGACTCAACACTCCCGAAGAGAGACTCAAACTTTCCAAAAAGTTGAGAGACTGGGACGCAGTTGGTCCCAAACCAAGGGAACGGCGAATAGCCGTAGTAGACCTTCAGGGCTTTGACCACCGGCTCCAGCCGCCATAACTCCAAGCTTCATAGGAAGCTTCACCAGGGCCATGTTTTGATGCCCCAGGGAAAAAAGGAATCTATGCTGTACCAGATTTTTCAACTTGTATTGCGAAAAAAGCTGTGGCGTGGTTTTTCGACTTGGGGTGGATGTTACTGGGCCTGACGGGACGAAACAGTTATTTATGCTAGCTCGTTTTGGTTAATGATGCTGTTGAATTAATCGACAGCTCTTATGAAAGACGAAGATGAAGACGGCGTCACCTCGACAACATTAGACTAGACTGAATAATGCATTAGGTGTCTATTTTCTAAGAAATTATATGAATATTGAATCAAATAAAAACATCTGCTTCTCCCAATAGTTTTTAGCCCATTCTGTGAGAGAGGGCTTACGGTATATGATGATTCTGAGCGAATTTTGAAGTCATTTGTTTTTCTATCTCCTCCTTCGTTTGTGACGCGATTAGGCCGATCTTCCAATAATATGGAAGATAAGGCGTGGGGAATTTAAAGTATGATGAGTTTTTTCGAAATATTGTCGGGAAATATGTGAAAAGTATGTTTTTTTAATCATATTTCTTAACACTACGGTGGGTTTCCTATGAAAGCGTGTTCATCATTGATCAGATTACAAATCGCCTGATTCCACATTGTGTTTATCAACCAATCGCCTGGAATGGTAAGCTTTGCGGCTAATAAATGCGTCTGCACGAGTCTAGTTGGCAGCGAAGAATGAGCCGTTTTGTGGTGCTTGCAAGGGTGGGTGGTCTCTCCCCTGAGAGATAAACAATGTACAGTACTGTAATGCAGGCTGGCCTAGAGCTAGAGGAATACGAACTAGGCCTATAGGTTGGCTGTGTAGTACGTGTGTGTATTATATCAGATAACAGGAAATGTAGGCTACAAGTTGTTTTTATGTGTATTAAACCACATAATATTCAAATTAGTAGCGATGAGTGTATGAGTGCAGCACATTTCCTGTCAATGTACTGTAATGCAGGCTGGCCTGACGAAGACGAATAGGCTGGCTGGGTATCGTACGTGTGTGTAGGCATAGACCCTAGTCTGGATCAGATACTACAGGAAATAAATGTAGGCTACAAGTTCCTTTTATGTGTATTAAAACACACATTCAAATCAGTCAGTAGCGGTGAGTGTATGTACTGCACATTTCGTGTTGCCGCACTGTGCTGTGGTTGATGACGAGGACGTTGGCGTTAGATATATGATAGCAAGGTCCCACATGGAATTTTTGTTCTACTGAGACGGTAGCTTTTCAGCATTGCTCTAGGATGATTTTCCTTTACATTTATGAATTTTTTTAGCTTTTCGTACTATACACTTAGCTATCCGTAGCCAACCACATATGCCTAGGTACGTAGTATTTTAGGTCAGATGTTAATTACATAAAATGTTACTAGGCCGACAGTCGTATTTAATGGGGGCGGAGTGTTCAATGGATTACATTCCATTCCAACGATGGTATAACCAGTCAATGGATAGCCCAGTAATGATATATTTTGTTTAGATTTTCACAGCGTGTTCCATGTACCTTCTCCATTTATTTAAAATTAAATTATTAAAACATTGCCTATAATATAATCTAGTAATTTACTAGTATATTATTTAATCTAGTAATGTATATATTTAAAAACATATTGGGCAAGTATTCATACTACTTACAGGGGTATACATATATATATATATATATATATATATATATACAGTATATAGAGTATATATATGTATATATATGTGTATATATATATATGTGTGTGTGTGTATATATGTGTATATATATATACTATATATGTATATGTATTTATATATGTATGTATGTATATATGTGTGTATTTATACAGGTATATGTATGTGCGTATATATGTATGTATGTATATATGTATGTGTATATATATATATATATATATATATATATATGTATATAATGCATGTATATATGTACATATATATGTATTTTTATGTATGTATATATGCATGTATGTGTTTATATTATGTATGTGTGTATGTATGTATGTATGCATGTATGTATATGTATATATGTATATAAATGTATATATACATGTGTATATCCAATCTAGTCGTCGTGATGAACGGACGTGTTTGAGCATCGCTCCTTGAATTGCATTGTTAGGTAACAATCCAATCAAATTGCCGTTCAAGCCTCACACACTGCAGCTAGGCATACACCTGTCTCCAGAATCTTAGTAGAGCATGCATCGTACACTAGCGGAAAATTATTACACCTGTCTCTTATACACATCTAGATGTGTATAAGAGACAGATTCTGAAGAGTATGCATCTGCTTCTGGTAAACCTTGCAATCTGCCTTCAAAACAAGTAGAAAATATCACTGATATTGCAGATGTGAAAGAAATGATTGATTTTGAGCTAGGGAAATGTTTAGCACCTGACTCCTTATTTATAAAGAAAATCTCCGCAGCTGTATCAAGTGTTGTACAAGAACAACTGATCGGTAAGCTGTCTGACCTCATTAGAGACTCATTACATTTTGACATTAATAAGACTAATGATAAGATAACTAGTCTAGAAG
>NW_022721921.1:151854-153903 GCF_011630105.1 Anneissia japonica | reverse complement strand
AAAACAACATCGATGAAGCCGAACAATATTCTCGTCGAAATTGTCTAATACTCCACGGAGTTTCAGAAACGGTCAACGAGAACACGGATATGGAAGTGATGAAGGTATTCAAAGAAAAGCTAAATGTTAGCGTTGAAAACACCGATATCGATAGAACTCATAGACTAGGTCCTAACAAGGGATCCGAAGCTAACAAACCTAGACGTATTATCATCAAATTCTCTAATTACAACAAGAGAAGAGAAGTTTTCAATGCAAAGAAACAATTTAAAGGCACCAAATACTTTTTACATGAAAATCTTACTTTGAAACGTTCGGAGTTATTTCGAGATATAAAGACCAGGCATGCTAAATCAATTAAATCTACCTGGACCTTAGACGGTAAAATCTTTGTACTAACCAACAGCATGAAAAAATTAATTATTTGCAATCGGCAGGATCTTTCCCGGCTTCAGCAAGACCTGAAAGCTTGAACTGTACAATGATATCTTCTTTGACTTAATAGTGTTAGGTCAAACTGTATAATATAACTAACAATGTAATCTAAGTGTATAGTTAGACAATGTGTACCACCGTTTACATGTTTCCTCAATTACATCTATTATATGTATATGTACTTTTTTCTATTATATTTATATGTACTTTTTTACTTGTTTGTTCACCTTGTTTGCTTTTTCTTTTTTTTATTCTTGCTTTCTTGTCAACGTCTTCTCTCATACAAATTTAAATATAAACGATAATGAATTTTTGTATCTTTCATTCTCTAATCAACCATCTGAGGAAAACGATTGTAATGACTCAAATTTTAATACTTCTGAATATACTTTTAATCCCTTTGTTGATAATGATGAAAGATATGATGATCAGGCTGATATGTTAATTGATCACCTTAACACTAGATCTACTACACTTGATGAATGTAAATACTATAATATAACTGAACTTAACACACTGCATGCTACGCTAAAACAATCCAACTTATCTCTATTACATATAAACATTCGGAGTCTTGTCAACAAAATAGATGCATTTAATACAAAGAAAAACATAATTATTGGCACTGTATACAAACCTCCCTGTACAAATATTATTAGTTTCTCAAAACTTATTGATGAATTACTAACTAAAATTAATACGGAAAATAAAATATGCCATCTTATGGGAGATTTTAATATTGACTTGCTTAAATTCCACAATCATAACATAACCAATAATTACTTAGATATTATTTTAACTCATTCATTTTATCCAACTGTTTCCAAAACAACTCGAATTACTTCAAACACTGCAACACTAATAGACCACTTTTATACTAATGAAACTGAATCTAGTATAGTCTCTGGTGTTCTGGTTTCTGATATCACTGATCATTTGCCTATTTTCCAGTTTATTGATAATGATCTAGATAAACTAAAAACCCAGGAAAGCTTCTCCTTTGTTATTAATGATATGAATTCCTTTTGCAATAATTTATCTCAAGTTGACTGGTCCGATGTTTACAATAGTGACCCAAAACTTTCTTTTGATATCTTTCTTGACAAATTTTTTTCCGTTCATAGTAAGCATTTAAACGCTAGTCGAATAAAGAAAAACAAAATTCATAAACAACCATGGATGAGTTCTTCACTCCTGAAATGTAGTAAACGAAACACAAATTATATACAAAATAAATTTTTCGCAAAGTTCTAAACACAAATTAAACTACACTAAATACAATAACATCTACAATAGTCTCTGTCGTACTGCCAAATCTAATTATTATAAACAAAAATTTGATCTGGTAAAAGGCAATCTCAAACGTACTTGGAATATAATAAATTCAGTTATTAATCCGAGCAAAAAGAATATTAACAAAATTAAAGTTTTAAAAATCAACAATAACATAATTAATAATGAGAAATCTATTTGTGACTACTTTAATGATTATTTTTCCTCTATTGGCCCAGATATAGACAAATCTTTACCAGATTCTGATATTGATCCTTTACAGTTCCTACCAATGTCGCCTATAAATTCATTTTTTATTAAACCCGTCACTGAATCTGAAGT
>NW_022721921.1:151463-151829 GCF_011630105.1 Anneissia japonica | reverse complement strand
GTTACTTTTCATAATATATGTTAATGACTTGTGTAGAATTAGTGACACCCTCGAGTTGGTGTCCTTTCGCCGATGATACTACGTTTTTTTACTCTAATGAAGACCTCAATGTTTTATTCAATACGTTTAATAATGAGTTAAACAAATTGGTTCCTGGTTCAATGCAAATAAGCTCCTAATTAATATTCAAAAGACTAACTATATTTTATTTCATTCACACCATAAAAAAGTTAATTTTTCATGTTAAGTTTAAAAATTGCCATAGTACCCACACTTTTAGAAAGCAGATGAAGAAATATTATTTAGAAATGTACCAATCTTAACTTTATTTAAATATTTTATTTTATATATGTATGTGTATGTGTA
>NW_022721921.1:127107-151411 GCF_011630105.1 Anneissia japonica | reverse complement strand
AGCCTACGATGTTCCATCATGTCCTTATCTAAACACTGCATATGTACCTTTGATGATTTATATTGTATGTATATATATGTGTGCATAAGTGTGTATATGTTGATTTGTGTGTGTGTGCATTTATGTATGTGTGTATGTATGTGTGTGTGTGTTCGTGTGTGTGTATTTACATGAATGTATATTTTATATATGTATGTGTATGTGTATGTATATGTATATATGTATGATATTCAAACATATATACATGTACATTTGTTAAATAGCTACAGGGTAGCCTACGATGTTCCATCATGTCCTTATCTAAACACTGCATATGTACCTTTGATGATTTATATTGTATGTATATATATGTGTGCATAAGTGTGTATATGTTGATTTGTGTGTGTGTGCATTTATGTATGTGTGTATGTATGTGTGTGTGTGTTCGTGTGTGTGTATTTACATGAATGTATGGGGGTGTATGTGTGTGTATGTAAGTGTGTGTATGTGTGTATGTTTGTATATAAAATGTAGGTCTACCTGATATGCGTTTATTAGTAGTTTTTACTTTTTGTTTTGTCGGGGTCAAATTGAGACAAGCTTTGCTTCTATTTTTGATCCTAATTAATTAATTTTAATGTTGTCCACTTTATTTATCACTTGATGTATTTATTAATGAATTGAATAAACGTTAATTGAATTGATATATATGTATATATATGTGTATATGTATATATATATGTGTATATGTATATATATGTGTATATGTATATATATATGTGTATATAATGTGTATATGTATATATATGTATATGTATATATATATATATATGTATGTATATATATGTATGTATATATATATATATATATACATACAGTATATATATATATATGTGTATATATGCATGTATATATGTGTGTGTATGTATGTGTATACATATATATATAGATATATACATATATAAATATGTACATATACATATATACACATACTGTACATATATATATATATGTATATACGTATAAGTATATACGTATATATATGTATGTATATATGTATATATGTATATATATATATATGTATATATATATATATATACATATGTATATAATTATATACATATATATATATACAAATATATACATACATCAATATCTGACGTCAGCCAAGAAGTTATTTAGCCTTTCTCAAACCAAAGAAAGACAAATGATGTACGTAATTATAATGCGCCTTTGGAAAAACATATTGCTTCACAATAAAATACTTCTATGCAACAAATTCCATTCCTGGGTTCACGCTAACCGATCGCCAAGTCGCCATGGGTGAAAACAATTTTGAATTGGTGAAACAAAACAAAAAAAAACTACTTTAGCCATTTTGGCGAAAGCTTAAAAAAATAAAATGTTTTTTTTTTAAATACTTGCTGAAATACATTGTTTCTTTCGTCCGACCTCTCCATGGAAAAATTTTTCCGTCGGCACGATCAAGGCCAAGATCTCCATTTTACGCTAGGCCTACTCCATTGCCAGTGCCATGCGACGTTTATGTGTGTTGTTTCGTTAGTGTGACTACAAACGTCACTGTGTGCATCGCAAATTATTTGTTATTTTAAAGTGGGCAGCGTAACACTCAGTGGCTGGATGGTAACGAATACAGTACCGACACAAATACTGCATTTTTACCTGCGCGCAGGCTTCGTAGATACATCGTAGCCTGATGATATAAACAATCTAAGCAAGGCCGGCTACGCGAAGCGAACCTACGAAGAAAAAGCATGTTGTTTATTTGTATGTGCAGACAGACTGCTGTAGCTTACTGGAATAAACAATGTATTGCTTGACGCATGGTTCCCGGAACGCCGCCCTAGGCGGCGAGTGCGAAGCACAACTCAGGGTCAAAAGTGGAACGTGAAATTTGGATATGGTTTTGTAGTCAGATTTGCAAGAAAAACTTCAGCTACCCGTATTTCTCGATTGAGACGTCAGTGGGAGCTGTAATTTGTATGGCAAGGAGATTGTGCAACCCTTCATTCGTATTAAGGGAATTTACGCCTATAAATTTTGTAGTTATTAATATTTTGGTTGTAATAGAAAATATTCATTTTTTGGTATAAGCTGGATACGTCACCTTTTCCTGGTAAGGCAAACTTTCCCGGTGGCGTGCTTTTTTCATGGACAAACAAACACCACTGCTTTGCACATGGATGCCTTGCCCAAGCCAGGGCTACAAGAGCCGCATTGTTAGCATTGTATAATACTTAAACAAGGTACCCGTGCAAATGAATTATTCTTAGTTATTTTTTTTTCTTATTTTAATTTATTTCTTCCGAAAGTGTACTCTCTATCATATATAATTCCTTCCACTGTCTTAGCTAGGCCTAGGCCTATAGTCTTATGCCTCATCGTCCCCCGCTACACAGTACATCAGCAGCCCCTCCCCCATACAGTACAAACGTTTGCTAGGTAACAACGTGATTGCATCTTCCTTCCCAGGTGTTCATGTAATATTGACGTAATTGTTAGCTAACCAGTTGTGTGTATTTCTTTGTGAAAATGAGTACCGCGGCGTACTCATTTTCACAAAGCATTTGCATCCCCTCTTGGAAAGAGGTATTCGAAATAATTGTCTCCATATCTTCGCTAATTGAATTAATCACCGTAATTTAACTTATATACACTTATGAATTTAGGGAGCACTTAAAATGTGAAATAGTCATTTCATTACCCGACAAACTCTGAACTTTATTCATTCATTAGGCCTCATAGTTTCATATTGCTGTACTATACACTTTAACATCACTGGCGCATGGTAACAACCAACTGACTGCAGACCATTTCCGGTCACACATTACTCTCCATAACACAGCACCCCCTAGTTCCGTCACCTCTGGATAATTTGTTAATGACAAGCACAAGTTTAGACCGTTAATTTAAAGTATGGAGTTGTTTTTCAATAAGAAAACCGTACAATTGACTTCTGTATTGTTTTTTTTTTTTTTTAATTAATTAGCCTGGCCTAGGCTAGCCTATTTTTTTATTTACAATTATTTTACCTCTTTAACTGTTAAAAAAGATGCCCTCAATGACAATACGCACACGTGAAAAGATTGTTCATCAAATAATACTAAACACAGTTTTAAAACATGATCGATCTAATAATAAGGTAGGCAATAACAAAACAATAAGTTCTAACATTGTTTATTGTAAAATTGTGCTGAAAGCTGGTAAACTATATTTCAATATTGTTTACGATTTGTTTATCAGCCCGACGATCCAGCCTACGAATTTTGCAAAGCTAATTAAAATAACAATGACCTTCGTAGTGGTTCGTAGCTACGTTCAAAACATAACCTACGATCAGATTACGAGAGGTTACGCGCAGGTACGAAGCAGTACTGTAATTCCTGTCTGTACTGTAATTTCTAGGTTCACGACGGTCGGCTAGCTGTTAGCGTGCCCCAAATGCCCAAGTGCACACACAACAGCAGAACTAATGCAGCCGACTGCCGGGTAAATAATGGCTTTCGAGCTTGGGGTTTTTGACTTGAATGCTTGAATGATTTCAATGTCAATGGCCAGGCCACGATTTTTTTTTTCCGTACGAAACATTTGCATGAAACTTCACTCGGGCCATTTAAGTGCATGATAAGAGGCTAAAATAATTTTTAACATTTTAGCCAATTTTGGCTAAACAAATATCCAATTGGCTAATTTTTTTTTAGCTTTAGTCAATTGGCTAAACAAAAATTAAAGTTAGAGTGAACCCAGCATTCACTCACCAAACTGTCTACTTATATCATAAACCTCTACATAAATATCTTCATAATTACAGTACAAAATATTTCAAAAAGTTACGTACGCAACAAACCTTACAACAACCATATTTCCATTAATATCACTGTACACGACATCACACCTTTTCTAACTGTTAAGTGAACATAACAAAAAAGGTTTATGATGATGCATACAACTAACTCTAACTTTAAATGTTTTTCTTTATGCTCAATACACATAACAACACTCCACACAACCTCTACCCACCGATAGCACTAAAACATTGCCAGCTATTGTCAAGTGGGATATTGCATCATTGATGCTCTCGTTGAGTTATGTTATTGGTGAATTCACACTCAATAGCATAATTAGCATAAATTTAATCATCAATCACTCAATGATTAATGAAGATCTATTGTTATGTTGTGGTTGTCATCCTGTTGTTTAATTAATTTAGTTTTTGTCGTGTTAGTAGTACGATATTTAATGTAGTAATCGTATTATAGTACATATTAATTATGCAGCACTTTTCTATTGAAAATAGCTTCAACCTCATACATTATTAGGCCTACTAGATTTTATCTTCATAGCAAATTTAAGACTGAAGCTGAAACGATTTCGAGATGGTGTCGTCGTAGCGATTCTGTGTATAAAAAGTATGAACTTTAAACTGTATACTAACTTCATTATGGGTATGATAGTGTGCAAGTGGATCTTGCCTTTTATTTTGCTACTTACGTATTATCCGGTGTGCAAAGCTATACAACGTAAGTAATAATGATCAGTGATGGCGATAATAATCGGTGATGATAATTAAGTTAATCACTGATCATTGTCATCATCACTTCTATCGCAATTGTAATCATCACTGATCATCATCTCATTATCATCATTAGTTTATTCATAACCATCATCATTATTATTATGCAGAAACTCTCATTTTGGTGTAGGCCTATTTGACTAGGGCGCAGTAACTTACTTCAAAATATAAAAAATGAGTTAATGTAAATGTGTTTGAAATAGTACTTTTTAGAGTAACCCAAAACACCAATTTGAGAGTATGCGTCTATAATACGATGTTAGAGTATTTAAATAACCAACTTATTTACAGTAGTTTAGAAGGCTTAAGGTCTGTTTACACTATGACGATTACAATCAACGACAAAAAGCTAAAGAGCTATTGTTCATATAGAAAATAAAAGAAGTAAGAGAAGTTTCACATGTATACGATAAGAAAAATCATAAATGTATGCGGTAACTGAAATATATAAATGAAAAAGCATAGCTATAAGCATAGGCTAGCGTATTTTTAAAAACAATGGCAAGCCGTTCGTGGTAGTACGAGTCCAGTGACTGCACAGGCGAACCAATAACTTTCCCCACTCTACCCAGCACCCTTTCTATTCTCTCTTTATCCCCTTTACTAATTCCCAGCCCACCTTAACATACAATACCCCCAAAACAGAACACATCACCGATACGTAGAACATCAAACATATGTCCTGCTTAACCCCAAAAGAACCTAGTTTTCTAAGACAGTAGAGTCTATTTAACTAACGGTGTATTCCCAGACAAGATGAAGTTAGCACGCGTCACCCCTATTTATAAATCGGGCATCAAATCTGACCTTTCTAACTATCGACCAATTTCAATACTATCAATTTTTTGAAGGCCTTGGAAAAGGTAATTTACAATCGAGTTTTCTCATTTATTTCAAAATATGACATATTTTATGAAAAGCAGTTCGGTTTCACAAAAGAATATAGTACATCTATGGCCCTTATTGATCTTACTAACAAAATTGTTAATGCATTTGAAAATCGCCATCTTGCAATTGGACTTTTTATAGATCTCTCCAAGGCTTTCGACACAATTGATCACAATACTTTCTTATTTAAATTATCTCACTATGGAATTCGTTACCCCGCACTTACCCTTCTCAAAAGTTGCCTCTCCAACCGGACCCAGTGTACTAAATATTCTACCTCAATATCAAATTACAGACCAATCACTTGTAGAGTTCCTCAAGGTTCTTTACTGGGTCCACTCCTTTTCATTTTGTACATCAATGATATCCATCAATCCTCTAACTTACTTAATTTCTTCCTTTATGCTGATGACACCACTGTTTTTTATTCTGACCATAATATCCAATCATTATTTGATACTGTCAACTCCAATCTGATTCCCTTGTCCCAATACTTTGCTGCTAATAAACTTTCAATTAACCATAACAAATGTAACTTCATCTTGTTTGGGACCCCACAAAAGTAAAAATGTATTGATACCACTCCTTTTAAAATTCTTATCGATAATTATGACATACCCTCTGTTCAGTCAGCTGAGTTCTTAGGAGCTCATCTTGACAGTGGCCTATCATGAAAAAAAACATATCCACGAAATTGAAAACAAAATTTCAAAAAGCCTTGGTATTATTTCTAGATTATCCCCATTTGTACCCACTAATATTCGTCGTATTCTTTACTGCTCTTTAATCCTTCCTTATTTGAGGTACTGCAACATTGTTTGGGGCAATACTTACTTATCCAATATTAACAGACTTCAAGTTCTCCAAAAAAAAGCTATTAGACTTATATCTGGCGCTCCATCACGGTCTCACTCCTCTCCCCTGTACTCAAATTTAAACCTTCTCAAACTCCTTGATATTAACCATATTCAACAAGGTACTTTCTTATACACTGCCATTAATTCTATTCTCCCTAACCATTTATGTAATATGTTTACCCTAAATCACTCCATTCACAATTATCATACTCAATCCAGAAATGATGTTCACATACCTAATCATAACACCAACTATTTTCAACACAATATTAGATACACTGGTCTTATACTCTGGAATAATTTACCATCCTCAATTATGAACTCAGTTTTTTACCAATAAACTCAGGAATCACCTTGTTTCGCAATACAAAAATTAATTTAATCGTGACTCGTCTTGCTTGTGTGTGTTTGTGTTGTGTGTTGGTTTGTTTGTTTGTTTGTTTTTTTTTTTTTATCTCTGTGTGATTTTGTGTTCAGGCCTGCCCAATACAAGATTTATTTTTATAAATCTTCTCGGGCATGTGCCCTCTTCCTTTTGATTTTGTTTCACAGACCTATTGGTTTTAATGAACTCTGTTATTCAATTGCAAATGGAAGAAAATAAATGTATTTTTGAATTGTCAAACACCACCCCAAGATACTTACAAAAATCAGATAGTCCTAAATTCGTGAAAATACCTCACATTAGCTCTTAGGTCATCCGTTTTATTACAAATCGAGCGTATATTTCCCATTATTATACTTGGTAAATAAGGCCGACACCTCCTAGAATGAAGCCGTTTCCTAACGCCACCAGCTTTGCCTCGTTTCCGACGTCGAACTTCACATGGTATTTAAATTTACATCCTCACACTTGGTCTGGGAACGATTTGCTCCTGCATGGCTTTCAATTCTGCTGACGTGTAACAGAGCCTAGAACAGGGCCTATTTTCATTCGATGTTTTAACTTCCACAAATGATATAAATATGAGAAAGACAAATTCTGAGTTTATTTCAGTTCAAGCAAGGTAATTAATTGTAGAGTTGGCTGAATTAATTGAAGACTTATCTTTCTACTGGTGTTGGTGACAAAGAGTGTGTGCTAATTGTGATATAATAAATAATAATATTAATATGTCGTTCTTTATAGCGCTTAATGCCTTAACAAAGCCTGTAAGCGCTTCACATTACTACCCCGGTCATTGGATCAAACACATATAAAACACATTGAACACCAAAATAAATTATTAAGTTAAATTATAGTATTATTCCATATTGCGGCTAGTAATCAGTTGTGTTGGAACCTACCAGGTACCCACTTGTACTCCTGGGTGGAGAGCGGCAACCGTAGATAAAGTGCCTTGCCCAGGACACAAGCGATTTGCACAGTGAGAATTTCGAACCCCCGACCTTGAGGTTGTTGGGAGTCCAAGCCACAACCGATGCGCCAACCGCTTCTACAACAATTAGTAACAAAGTGATAAGAAGAAAAAAACTATTGTATTAACAATACAAGAAGACGAGAAGTATTGATGACAGGCTGAAGACAGTAATATTAATATTATTAACCAGTTACATAATAATATTATATTACATTATATGGTGGCAACTACGTTATATCTGCTAATATGATCCTCCATAAACTCAATGGTTTCATGAACACCTCAAGATATTAACATAATTTGTTTAGCATTTCGTTTATAAAAATTCATACTTTGACGCAGTAACTACATGTTATATAGTAGTAGTCCTTGATGTTTGTTGTTATGGCGTCGCTTATCAACGAGTTGGGTTTTTTTTTTATACAGTAGAACCCCTCCTTTTTGACACTCCTATTTAGGGGACACTCTTATTAAATTGACACTTTCCCGTGAAACGGCAGGAAATATATCTTTTAATACCATGTCCGGCCGAAACTGGTGGGTGGGGGGGCACTTTTAATATTTAATTAATGTCTTTTTTATAACGACTTTTTTATTTCTACAATTTTTATCATTTTAATTTGGTCAATGGACAACGGATAAAAAGCACAGCACCAGTTTCTTTTTTATGTTTTTGGTGTTCTGTTTTTAAATTTATAATTAATTCTTGTAATACACTCATATAGGCATATACAGTCTTTTGGCTGCCTTTTTGTAATTTTTAATTTATATTTTTATCTGAAAAAAAGAATAAAGACCTTAAATACAAAATTAGAAGTCGGGAATGCTCATTTCCCGCCATATAGGAATCAACATTTTCTCGGGGGGGAGAACACATAATAGGCTTATTTACTGTAAGAAGAATAAGAAAAAATTACCTAACCGTATTCAAGGGGAAAAACTTTGAATTTTGAAAAAATTATAAGTCATTATTGTAATGAATGTACTTAGGATTATGAGTGAGACCTCTATTGTATGATACATAGAGTAAGGACACATGAGCCTTAAGACAGTTGATAACAAGATACCAAAAGGAACATACAAGAAAGTTAGAATAGCCTACTGTATGTTATTGTCTATAACATACCATTACATGGTGTCAGAATTAAATCAAACTGAACGGATTAAAACCACCAACTTCTTTTAAAATCATTATCGAAAACATGGCTGAAGAGTGGTGAAAGTGGAAACAGAACTTTGAGTTATACATTATAGCCAGCGGATTGGATCGAAAACCAAACAAGGTACAAAGTAGCACATTACTACATGTAATAGGTGAAGAAGCTTTAGAAATTTTCAACACTTTTTCATTTGCTTGACAATGAAAGCAATGAAAATATTAAAGATATTTTGGAGAAATTTAGAGTTTATTTTGAACAACAGAAGAACATTACTTTTGAACGACATAAATTTAATACAAGATATCAGAGAGAAGGGGAAACTGTAGACCAGTTTATCACTTTTGAGATGCAAGGCTAGGTCATGTGAATTTGAAAAGCTCCATGACAGTCTGATAAAGAACAGGATTGTGGTCGGAATTAGAAGTGATAAGGTTAGAGATAGACTGTTTAGAGAAAGTGAACTCAAATTACAAAGGGCAATGTGGTTATGATCATTTAAGTAAAAACTGCCCAGCTTATGAAAAAACATGTAAAGCTTGTGGTACATTAAGCCATTTTGCAAACAATGCTTGACTAGAAATAATTGTCATCTGCAAAAGAAACCTAAGAAAAAAGTACATGAAGTAAATGAAGTAGGTAAGAGTGATGAAGAGTCAAGTAATAAATTATTCATGGATGCTATAGAAAATGAGCATAATGTAATAGTGGACAGTAAAGTTAAATGTTCATATTAAGTGTAAACAGAACATAGTTGAATTAAAACTTGATACTGGTGCTCAATGTAATGTAATTCCAGAAAGAATAATACACGAGTTAAGTGCTAAAGTCAGTAAGACAAATGCAAGATTGATTACCTATTCAGGAGAAAGAATCAAACCAATAGGTAAAGTAACCCTTGTTTGTGAGCACAAAGATAAATATTTTGATGTGGAATTCCAGATAATGAATCAAAATGTACAGCCAGTGTTAGGACTTGAAGCTTGTCAGAGACTAGGCTTAATTAAACGTATAGAAACATTGCAGTCCAACACGTATCATGATATGATAAATAGATATGTGTTTGAAGGTTTAGGGTGTATTAAAAGCGAACAACGTTTTAACATGTCAAACCTGAAGTTAAACTAGTTGTACATGCACCTAGAAGTGTTCCTGTACCACTACGAAATAAAGTTAAAGCAGAGTTAAAAAGAATGAAAAAAAACTTGGAGTTATAGTTAAACAAAATCAGCCAACACAATGGGTTAGTAGTATGGTGGTAGTAACTAAAAAGAACAAGAATAGTGTACGTATATGTCTAGATCCGACAGATCGTAATGAAGCATTAGAGCGTGAACACTATCCAAAGAAAACTATTTGAAGAAGTAGTAAAAAAACTTGCAAATGCTGAAGTATTTAGTACTTTAAATGTAGTAGTGGATATTGGCAAATACAGCTTGATAATGAAAGTTCTAAACTGTGTTCTTTTAATAGTCCTAATGGAAGATATAGATATACTAGGCTACCTTTCGGTATTAAGTCTGCGCCAGAGATCTTCCACAGAATAATGACCCAAATGTTTGAGGATATAGAAGGTACAGAAGTAATAATGGATGATATATTAGTGTGGGGTGTAGTTCAGAAACAACATGATGGACGTCTTGATAGAGTACTCAAACGAACTAAAGAACAAAACCTTGAACTAAATCCGGATAAATGTAAATTTGGTTTACATGAAGTAAAATACATTGGACATACCCTTACATCAGAAGGTCTAAAGCCACATGAGAGAAAAATACAAGCAGTATAAGGAATGCGTAAACCTACAAATAATAAAGAATTACAGCAATTTCTAGGTATAATAAATTATCTTGGAAAGTTTATATCGCATCTAACCAATGTCACACAACCACTGAGAAAACTTCTTGAGAAAGATATTGACTGGCAATGGCATGCTGAACATGACAGAAGTTTTGAAGAGTTACAACGCTTAGTAACAGAAGCTCCAGTTCTTCAATACTACAATGTAAATAAATCAGTAACAGTCAGTGTAGATGCATCAAGCACATATGTAGGAGCCGTATTGCTCCAGGAAGGACATCCAATAGCGTTTGCATCAAAAGCATTTACAGAGTCACAAACTAGATATGCTCAAATAGAAAAAGAGTTAGCAACAGTAGTATTTGGATGCGAACGTTTTCACAAATATCTATATGGCAGAGAATTTGTAGTAGAAAGCGATCATAAGCCACTTGAAGCTATTATGAAGAAAGCTCTAGCAAACAAAGAATTTTATTAACATTGCAGAAATACAGTCTCGAATTGATTTAAAAGAAAGGTAAAGAACTGTATATAGCAGATGCATTGAGTAGAAATCATCTACCAGATGTAGAAACTGAAAAAGAAATACCGATATACGTGGTAAAAAATATACCAATGTCAAAAGAAAGGCTAGTAGAAATTAGAGAAGAAACTACAAATGATAACACTTTGAAAAAACTAAAGAAAGTTATCAGAGAAGGATGGCCAAGTAACAAAGCGATCCTAGATACTGAGTTAAAACCATACTGGGACTACAGAGAGGACATATTAGTGGAAGATGAGCTATTGTTTAAAATTGACAGAGTGATAATACCAGCAAACCTGAGAAAACAAATGATTGCAAAGCTTCATGTAATTCATTAAGGTATTGAAAAAACCAAGAGACTTGCGCGAGATATTATGTTCTGGCATGGTATGAATGCACACAATAGCAGATACAGTGAGCAGGTGTGAGATTTGTGTAACACACAGAAATCATAACGCAAAAGAACCGATGACAGGACATGACATATAACACGTCCATGGCAAGAAGTCGGAGTGGATTTATTTGAACTATACGCAAAAGACTATCTATTGATAGTTGATTACTATTCAGGATACTTTCAAAAAAATCAGTTGACAAGTACAAAATTCAATTCAGTCACCAGATTCTGTAAGCAACAGTTTGCGAGACATGGAACCCAAAGTGAGGTAGTGTCAGACAATGGACCGCAAAAAAGCAAAGGAAGACAAACAAGATCCATATATAGCGTTACTAAACTATCGGAATACGCCGCGAGATGGACTACTGTCCCCAGTTCATTTGCTAATGAGCTGTAGAACAAAAACGTCAGAGAAACTCCTAAACCCGAAAACTAACAAAAATATTGTCAAAACGCTACAAAACAAAAAACAAAAACAAAAAATACACAGAAAACCTATTACGATCGTGGAGCAAACCTTTCAAAGCACTGAAAAGTGGAGATAGATTTTGTGTAAGAAAAGATGAAGATGATAGCACAAGACAGAACCGGCTTCGCTACCGGGAACGAAACAGAAAATCTGTTTCAAAACTTGATCTGTGATTATATAAAAATGGCAAAATAATCCCTGTACTAGAAATTGCAAATTGCAAGTGAAGTGCTGCGAAGTACAACTGCATATAAATGTTCTTCGAACAAAATTATTTATGCGAGTCAAGTGAAAATAATGAATAATAAAAATATAACAAATAATATGAGACACGACCCATTGTCTATATTAGAACTGTTCTCATTGAGTAACAAAGTCGTAATTTTTCATTTTTGTCAAAAAGTGTCTATAGTGGTGAATTATGGTTTAGGTTTTTTTTAATAAAGTTTCAAAAATGTCTATGTATGTGGAAAATGTAGTTGATTACCAAAGGTTACAATTTTTGACTGCATGGTCTAGGAAGTTTTTTATGGGGCAAGTTTCCAAAGGCGTTTTTCTAGTTGCGAGTTGACTGCCAAAGAGTGTTGCCAAAGTTCGAGCCAGCGTGTTATTTGATCACAAGTACGAGACATCGCAAGTGTGAGCCAGCGAGCCATGACGTCACGACAATAGATACGAGACGTTACTCGAGCTGTGCGAGGTATCGGCTGAGATCTGTGGAGTACAATTCAAAAAAACAACTATAGGTCTAATAATGAATTATTGTGATGTTAAATAGACAATGTTAGCTATCAATGAGCGACATTTTTTTTCATTGGGACCTTCGTCCCTTCAAGGCTAGGCCTATACCATCCTAGGTAGTCTAGGCCTAGAGTAGGATAAGGCTAGCGCGACATGCGGACGTTGTTACGTGTTGGTTAGTCTACAAACGTCGCCTAAAGTAATTGATTTTACCCGGCAGAACGAAAGAAGGAAACTCCGCTTTTCAGTCGTCTTAGGCCCTTGTTTTTTTGACAAACAATGACCTTTCAGAGGTTAAATTGCTGTCAAGAATATAAATTGGCTGCTTCGCAGCAATAATCACTGTGCTAGGATAGTCTACTTCTGAGCACAAAGGTTAATGAACATCTGTCAACAGAATGTAGTTATTATTAGTTTGTTGTAGAATTGTTGTATCAAGTGAAGGAGAATGTATTACCTGTTGAGGATTGTTTATTAAGAAAAAGGAAATTATGTGCTAAAAAGAAATGTTCGTTATTATACTTTACATTTTGAAAGAGAATGTATTACCTGTTGAGGATTGTTTATTGAGTCATCATGGGATTTGGTGAGTGAACACGCATAAATTGGAGCTCTGCAGTATCGAGATATATACTTCCTAAAACAAGTGAAAGAAGATCTGAAGTTATTCAATAATTAAGTAAGTTGCTTTAATTAATTCATAAAGAGAATATTTACTGTTTAATAAAGGATTAGAACAATGAGCACCAGAGCTAAATCCAAAAAAAGGTGCGGAGGCTGAGACAACGCCCACACACCAAGTTGAGTTTGTAATTCCCGGCGGTGAACATACTCACCGGGATACTGACATGTCATCATCAACGCAAATTAAAGCCTTAAGAAAAGAGCTAAAGGAAATGATTGAGCAAATAAACTTAAAAGATTGATACAGGAATATCTTCTATTCAATCAAATCAACATTTATTACTTGATAGTATGGAAAATATGGAGAAAAGCAAATTGAAATGGATCGATCACTTGAATTTTTTACAACAACTAAACATCTGAAAGGCTTGAAAGACATTCGAGAAGTTACAAATTAAGATTTGGAAGAAAAAAAAAGATTTTTTTCCCTTTTTTTTTTTTTTTTGATACCGGTATATAGCGCGTGTTTGTGTATACTGATCTTCTTAACCTTTCAACTTCTTATTGCGGAGCCAAATTTTTTTTTTTGGCACTGCACTATGTTAAAGATTTCAGAATAACATATAATTCAGAAATTATTTTCTTTTTTCCATTTTATCTTAACTTTATTATGTCTTCAATTATTTTTTTTGGTACATATGTTTACTTATTGATATTAATAATATTATATGTCGACCTATTACTATTAGTTTTGCTAAGTATATATGTGTGTATATACATATGGTGCATAGCTTACGCTGTATGAACAAGTATATACGGTATTCTTTTTTAATACGATCACATTTTTTTTAATGACTGATAGTTACTTCAGATTACTTCCTTTTCACAATTGAAATTTGGATTCGGACCATACTAAATGAAAATGTTAGTAATATTACTTTTAACCCAATCAATCGGTTACATTAGATGAATGTAGATATTATGATCATGATGAATTTAATCTTAAATTTAATTCACTTTTTAATAACAAATTATCTCTCCTTTATCTTAATATCAGAAGCATTACCAATAAGGTTGACAAACTTCCACGACTTTCAAATTCAATAAATTCAAACTTTTCTTTAACCGGTATCTGCGAAACCTGGCTTAATAAGAGCTCTCCCATACCATTTATTGAAAATTATTCTTTTTTCTCAAGCAACAGAAGTGGTAATCAACCCGGAGGTGGAGTTGCATTCTTTATACGCAACGACTTAAATATCAAAATTAGTAATGATTTGAAATTAACTGATAAAACGTCCGAGTCGCTATTCGTGGAAATAGGTAATCCCAAAACAAAAAAACGATAATATAGGTATTATTTACCGAGCCCCTAGAGATGGACTTGACGTTTTTACCAATTCAATTGACTCAATATTAGCACGCATTAACAATGAAAATAAACAATGTCATCTCAAGGGAGACCTTAATATTGATTTATTGAAATTCCATAACCATAGATTAACAAATAATTATCTCAATTCTTTAATTTCACACATATTTTTCAAACATCTCCAAACCAACTAGAATCACTTCAACTTTGGCTACATTGATCGATCACTTTTATTCTAAACAGTCTCATTCTATAATAATTGCTGGTATATTGATAGATGATATCTCTGACCATCTTGGAATTTTTCAATTCATTCATGATCAACCGCGTAACCTTAACAACATAAATAATACTCATTCCTACTTTTATAAAGATCTTAATATTTTAAACCGTGATCTAGAAAATCAAGACTGGTCAACAATTTATGAATGCGATCCTAAATTAAGTTTTGATACCTTTATCGAAATATTTACTGGTGTTCACTCTAAACATTTAACCAAAAGAGAAGCATCCAACAAAAAAAGTTTTTTAACAGCTATAGATGTCCTCTGCTCTATTAAAATGTAGCAAATGGAAACATCAATTTTATAAAAAAAAAAATACACATATACACGAAATCCACTTGATAAATTAAACTACACTAAATACAATAATACATTTAATGCCATTTGTCGCGCTGCAAAAAAAAAATTATTTTACTTCTAAATTTAACCAATATAAGGGTAACTTGAAAGATACTTGGTCTGTAATCAATTCAGTCTTGCATCCTAGAAAAAAACAACAAAATATCAAAAATTAATTAAGGATGGAGACAACTCCATTACAGATCAACAAGAGATATGTGAATCATTAACATCTACTTTTCTTCAATTGGTCCAAAAAAATTATTAATAGTTTATCCAGTAATTCAATCGACCCACTCTCTTATTTATCCTCATATTCGCCTTATTCTTTCTTTATCACACCTCTCTCAACTGATAATGTCGCTATAATTATTAGAAATTTACGTTCAAATAAAGGTATTGGCGATGATGGCATGACTGCACGAATATTACAATCTGTCTCGCTCATTATAGTTAACCAACTTACCTATTTTATCAATGCATCGTTTTCATCTGGAACATTTTCAACTCATCTCAAATTAGCTAAAGCTATACCTGTTTTTTAAAAGGGGGATGAATGTCAACTATCAAATTATAGGCCAATTTCACTTCTTTCAGTATTTTCCAAAATTATAGAAAAAAATTATGCATTGTAAACTTTATATGATTATCTTTTAAAATTTAATATCCTTAATAATCGTCAATATGGTTTCCGAAAAAAATCATTCAACGTCATACGCAGTCTTAGATCTTATCAATAATTTTACCAAACTAAAGAATTTTTATTAAGCTTATTCATTGATTTATCTAAAGCCTTTGACATCATTAACCACACTATTCTATTAAATAAACTTAATGCTTATGGAATCAGGGGAACTCCACTCAACTGGTTTTCTAGCTATTTAGTGATCTAATCAATGTTAGTGATAAATTGCAAGTGATATCCTTCGCTGACGACACTCCAATGTCGATCTTTTATTTACTGTTTTTAACGAGAATTATTAAATTTTAGTAACTGGTTCATTTCAAATAAATTACTTAAACACACTCAAAACAAACTATTTAATATTTCACACATCTCAACGAAAAACCTTAACATTTACTTAAATAGTGCTTTAATTGAACGTAAATGTGAAACACTTTTTTAGGTATATTTATTCAAGAAAACTTAAAATGGTCTAGTCATCAAAGTTTTATATCAAAAAAGATATCTAAATCTATTGGAATTATTAACAAAATGAAACATCTTTTTTCCTTTGAATATTTTAATTTGTCTTTATAATACACTTTTCTCCCTTATTTGCAATATGGTAACATTGTCTGGGCTGCAGATTATATATCCATCCATTTATCTAATTATAAATCCTATAATATATCTTAAACATATTCTCTGCTCCAACTCAATATATTGATAAATTGGCCAATTTATTTACTTTGATATGAACCGTAACGTATTATATATTATTACTATAACATTTTAGCCTGCTTTTATTCCTGTTTCCAGTGTTAATGTTTATCTATTAATTTTTACAGGTACTAGTTATTGTAAGTTTTCTTGAGGAAATATTTATTTCAATGCTGTAAAATGTTAAATGTAAATGTAAAAGAAAGGGGTGGGGGCCGGCTTTCCCTCGGGAAAATGTTGATATATTGTTGGTATACACACATAAAGTAAGAATGAATTTACCAACCGTTTTCAAGAAGGGAAAACCTTGGATTTTGAAGAACTTTGTCTAAGACATTTCAGAGGTCAGGAAGGCTCATTTCCCGCCATCTAGAAATCGAGACTTTTGCAGGTAACTCAGAACCTTTTCTCTTTGAGGTATCATCGATTCATAGAATCTTTGAAGAACTTAAAGGACACCTCAGAATTCGGGAAAGCGATCGATTCATTGGAAAAGGAGCACGTATGCAATTACTCTTTTTTTTTTTTGATGTATGAATACACTTATAACAGGTATTTACTGTAATGAAAACGAGAAAGTGAATAAATTTAAGTCCGAACTGGAAAAACACATAAACCTTCACTCTGAAAGTTCGAAAAGTCACCCGTCGGGGAGAGCTACCCCCTCCACCCATCCAGGAGATAAAGCACAATTTGTCGGGGGAGAAAACAATTATATGTATTTTCTACATATTAGTAGACACTAAAATCAAATAATCCTTTGAAACCCGTAAATTGTGAATATTTTCGGGGGCTTCGCCCCCTAGACCACTTTCGAAACCATTTAATCGAAGCTCGACCACGCCCACATTGCTTTCGTAGGGGAAATCTGACCCTTCGTCGGAGACATATCGGCCCCCTCTTCGGGGACGTCGGCCCCCCCGTCGGGCAAATCCTGGCTCCACCCTTGCTTCTTAAGTCGTTAAAAGACACCTAGCTCAAAGTCAGGAAAGCTCATTTCCCGCCATCTAGGAATCACAATTTTTAAGGAGGAGGATCCCCCGAAACCATGACGTATACACGTTCTTTACGGTATGCTGACCATTGTATACCCGACTAGTCGGGTGAAGTCGAATTAGTGTTTGACATGTTAATGAAGATTTATGACCCATTAAACAACTGATCGTCCTTGAGTGAGGCATTGTCCTTGTGAGGGCTGCTTTACAGTGGAACAGGAACTACGTTCAGTGACCTTGCATGTTGGTAATAGTACTGTATCAAGAACTTTGCTGTGTTAATGTGTGTAATAAATCTATCACTTAACTGTTATTGATTGTTTACACAGTGTAATTACATAGTGTAATTAAGAAGATCACACACAGTGCAAAAAAAAATCTAAGGGAGATGCACACGTCTTGACTCCCTCCCCCTTCCTTGTTGGAGTTCTTTGGAAAAAAATTTGGCCCCCACCCCCTAAATTTGAACCCATTCATATTCCCATTCATCTTACTTCACTTTGAAAAACGTTCCGCCTGCCCTGTCTAGTAAATAGAGGGCCGATTCGGACGAGTAAAATTTAACTGGGTACCACCAGCTGAGCGGTCGCGTGCGGCAATTAAATAATGCCCCTGGGTATAAAAAATTCGAAAAACATCTGGCCCAAAAACCCACCTTTTTACTGGATATTTCAATTACACCTTGCCTCAAGGCGTAATTAATCACTCGTAACAAGGCCCAGGTCACAAGTTGACCCTTCAGATTTGTAAACAACGCCGGGTCAGAGTGCACTAGACAAAAAGAAGCTCGCGACCACGCTGCATGATTCTTCGCGTTGTTGCTTTCTTTCCACGCTGGTCGTCTTCGTCGTTGCTGTACTTTCTTCGTCGAAAAGCTTGGTTTAGATCAAATCCGTCTTCGAGAAGCAATGTAAAAGTTGTCAGGATAGTTAGGTCGGCTGGGTTAATCATAATTCGGCGTCAATTTGTAAGGATAATCGCAAGGAAATGAAGAAATTGTATAAAAAGTATTAGCAGAAATAGCGTAAATTCGTGTATGAAGTATTGAAATTGCCGCGAAAACATTGCTAATTTGACACGAGGTCGTCACTCAGGCCACGAACTATTCAGAATTCTGACCTTGCAGAAGCTTGTAAAATACGTAACTTCCGTCAAATTAATGGGTAAATGGATTGTTATTTTACTCGTCCGAACGACCGTCACATTTAGCCCCGAGGTTATTAGTAGATTACCCATGTAATTGAGTTTACGTCCGAATCCAACCAGAGAGACGACATCGAATGAAACAAACGTTTGATTCGGTAATAGCTTAATGTCCTTGATGTTCTCTACCAGTTGTTTTGGAGTTTTCTGCATGGGCCAATCCATTTTCAACTTGCAACTTCAACTTCAACTTTATTTTCCAATAAGTATAAGTAATATAAAATTCAAATTAATACATAAACCAATATAGGAAGGATTTAGAAAATAGTGTAAACACTAATAAAGTCCAGCCCCTTTAAACGTAAAACAATTACATAATTCTATATATAGGGCAAAATTATTACTTTTTCAACTTAACCAACATCAAATATACCATTTCAAAGCAAAAGAATAAATAAAATTTATAAAAAAATTCATTTTGAAGAAAATATATAGTACATACATGATTACATAAATATACATATAAATAATGGGTAAGTTTACTTCAATAAAAATAACTTTAGTTCTCTCTTAAAAACAGATTTTGATTCATGTCTGATATATTCTGGAATCGCATTCCATAGTCTAGCACCAGAACACCCAACAGAGAATTGTCCCACATTACTTTTATGTTTTGGGATAGTCAGATTCCCCTTTGTTTGCTCCCTTGTCGTGTGATAATGCTGAACATATGAAACATATTGAGGAATTGTTCAAGGAAATCTGCTGTTAATGCTGTCATATACAAATAAAAGTAATTGAAATTAATATTGTTTATAAATGTTAAGGATTGCCAGTTCTGTAAATAGTGATGATGTGTGTGCTAATCTGTCTGAATGTGTTATAGTGCGTACAATTCTTTATGAGTAAGGTGTATTGGTTTTAATGTGTCATATATGTACTTCCCCAGACCTCAAGTGCATATGAAATGTGTGGCAAGACAAAACAATTATATAACAATAAAAAATTGAAGGAGGAATAAAATTCTTTAATTTGTAAAGCAAGCCTGCCGTAGAGCTAATACTTTTATTTAATAATAATAATAATTAATAATAATTTGCGAATTGTATAGCGCCTCCCGTTGGACCAATCTCGAGGCAATTATCTGCAATTTAAGGCGTAAAGCCCGCTGATGCATGACTCACAGGTGCTCAAGTGATGGCGGTGTCTAGCTAAACAGTTAATGGGAAAAGAAGGAAAATAAACAAAATAGTGGTAAAAACTTTCAGTGAAGAGGTGAGTTTTGAGTTGTTTTTTAAAAAGCTGAAGTGAGTCGGCGTTCCTGATTTCATCTGGAAGTGCATTCCATAAGGTAGACGCCGCGGAGGTGAATGCCCGTGAGCCGTATGTGATAGTAGTGCTTTTCAGAACTTTTAGAAGATTCTTAGAAGCGGATCGGAGAGAGCGTGTTTGCGTGTAAGGAGTGAGCAGTTCGGTGATGTATTCTGGAGCGAGATTGTTCATTGCCTTGTATGTTAACAGCAATGTTTTATAAATAATTCTTTTGTCGACAGGAAGCCAGTGAAGATCATATAGTATGGGTGTAATATGGATACGTCGCTTAGTTAAGGTAACCAGACGAGCAGCAGATTTTTGAATACGCTGTGGCTTAGCTATTTCTGTCTTGGGTAGTTCAGAGATGAGACTGTTGCAATAGTCGAGCCGTGAATTGAGAAAGGCATATATCAGACGTAGAGTAGTGGGTTTGTCGAGAAACTTTCTGATTTTTCCAATTTTACAGAGAGGGGCACAGGAAGAGCGACATACAGCATTGATATTGGACTTCATTTGTAGTGTAGAGTCGAGTATTACACCAAGGTTACGGACCTCTGTCTTTGGTTCGACCAGAAACTGATATGGTTGTAGAGACATGGCTTCAACTGCTCGAAAGCATGAAGAAAAACGAATTAATTCTGTTTTTTGACATTGAGATGAAGCTTGTTAGCTAGAGACCATTGTTGGACACAGCCTACACACTGGTTGAGCTTAGTAAGTGAACTGGAGATTTCACTTGGATGGAAATCGATGTATATCTGTATGTCATCGGCATACATCATGCAGCGTAGATTATGAGATGAAACAACATCTTCAAGTGGGCTGATATACAGTGTGAATAATAGGGGTCCAATAACAGACCCCTGCGGGACCCCATAAGAAAGACTATGTTTGGCCGCGGAGACATCTCCAATGACGACAGATTGAGTTCGAAAATTAATGTAAGTTGCGATCCATTGTAGTGCCTTGTCTGTAATACCGAAGTGACTAGAAAGTCAGTGCAGAAGGATGGTATGATCGACAGTGTCAAAAGCCGAAGAAAAGTCCAACAGGACGAGCAAGGCGTCGTGGCGCTGGTCAATTGCAGTCAGCAGATCGTTTTGAACACGGAGAAGAGCTGTTTCTGTGCTACAAAATTGAAGATAGGCGGACTGCATTTTTCCAAGGAGATCGTTTTCCTGGAGGAAATATTTAAGTTGTGAACACAATCCTCTCGAGTACCTTAGAGAGGAACGGAATGTTGGAAATCGGCCTAAAATTAGACAAATCCTCTGGATTCAGGTTATGTTTCTTAAGGATTGGTGTTACATAAGCATGCTTGAGGTTGGTTGGAAACACACCAGTCATGAGAGATTCATTCACAATATGAGTTATGATTGGTGAAAGCTGGTTGTGATGACCTTTCAAGAGAAGTGTAGGAATGGAATCAAGTTCACTGGATTTATTTCGTGATGCCTTAATCACACTTAGAACATGTCAAACAAATCATTGTGTATGGCGAGTTTGGTCTTAAGCCACCTTCTCTCCATTTGTCGCTTGGAACGTTTCTTAGCCCTTAGCACGTCATTGTACCATACAGCATGAGGACGCAGGATGATTTTCCGGTCAGTGATATTTCTCATGACACAATTATATTGTTGGACTAGGATGTCTAAGTTTTCAGTGATATTGTTCAGAAACGATGACTTGATATCATCGGAAAACTGCTGGCTATCAATGCACTTAATGTTACGCCTGCGAACGTAGATGACAGCAAGAGGAGGACGGTAGACATTGATATTAGTAGTGATAGCCACATGATCAGAAGGAAGGTCGGGATGTGTTTTAGTTGAGGAAATAAGACTACTGGTCCTGCGAGAAATGAGGAGGTCAAGTGTGTGACCTTTCTTGTGCGTGGGTGTGGTTATGTGCTGCTGGAGATCAGCAGAGTTAAGGATCTCATGAAATGCACCAGAATCCCTGTCATCTTTGTTGTCAACATGAAAGTTGAAATCGCCAGCGATCATAAGTTCAGTATTGCAGAGAGAAACAGATTCCAGCAGAGAAGAAAATTCATCAAAGAAGAGGTTAACCGATAGTTTGTTTTTACTGGAAGGAGGTGCATGATACAAAACTAATAGCCTTAAACATGTTGACAAGGACGGACTTGTGACTGTCAAGTCAAGATACTCAAAGGACTTATAAGAGTCAACATCATACTGATGAACTTTATAAGTCGACTTGAGAAAGATGGAAACACCACCGCCCCGGTGAGTACGATAAACGCTAAATGACCTAAAGTGTGGAAGTAACTTCTTGTTAGAGCAAAGCAGTCGCGCTCGTCACCCGAGAACCAGGTTTCAGTTACTGCCATGATATCGATCACAAAGTTCATGTGTTTTCGTCCTTAAGGAACGTGAATTCCACAGTGCAAAACGAGATGGAACAAGAGATAAAGGTGGTTGGACAGTAGGGATAGGGATAATATTGTTTATTTTAATCCCCCTAGAAGGGTGCAGTTGTAAACTGTTTCCTCTACGTACAAGTAGAGGTATAGATCTATGTACACGGCGGCCGGCACGGCATCCTCTTGAACGAGCCCTAAATTAACCCGAACTCCTTAAGTTTGCAAGCAAGTGAGTCAGTAAGAGGAGTAGGATTGTTCAGAGTAAACATTAACTTCCCGGAATATGAAAAACTAGAAGTGCCGGCAAGGTAGGCTGACACAGATCTGTAGCCAAAACCAAGGGCACTTGGAGCCAACTGGAGTTCTTGAATGACCATGTCACACAATGGATAATCCAGGCCTATGTTGGCCTAGAAATAACCAAGTAAAACTGACAAAGTTAGGCAAAAAATCTAGTGGCTAAGGCGACTTATCTGTTCAAAATGATAATAACATGTCAGTAAGTAAATCACAGTGTAATAAACCAGCAAAATTTGATGGTAACAACGGTAAAGTAACAGAGCACAATCTACTCTTATGCGGCATATCATATGTATTTACCTTATTTACCTTATTAATATGTTCTTTCCATGCCGGATTTTTGTCAAGAGTTACTCCAATATACTCTGTAGATTCTGCTTCATCAATTGGTGCTCCTTTTATATAAATTGTACCATTTGGTTAGACCACAGTGTGCTTACCAAGAAAAATAATATACTTAGTTTTATTTGAGTTGATTGTTAATTTGTTTAAATCAAACCAGTCTACAATGTGTTTTAATTGTTCATTTACAGAATTTAGGTCAATATTATCATATGTATTAAAGGTATGAAATAAGCTGGTATCATCTGCAAAAAGGCGAGTGTCAAAGTAATTAGTAGCACTTGCAATATCATTTACATATATAAGAAACAACGTAGGGCCTAACACAGACCCTTGTGGTACACGACATGTTAGTGGAAGTTCATTTAATTCAATCCCATTTATACTAACACACTGTTTCCTATTATTTAAATAATCTTTGAATAAAGCAAAAGGTAATCCTCGTATTCCGTATGACGTAACTTACTTATTAAAATGCCATGGTTCACAGTATCGAATGCTTTTTAAAGTCTAAAAATTTTGCGACAAATTCTGTGTAAAATCCGTAATAGCAATTTTTGTACTATATTTCTCTCTAAAACCATATTGACGAGAATATAATAAATCAAATCGGTTTAAATATGATGTAAGTTGTTTATTGATTATTTTTTCAAAGACTTTACTAAATTGAGGTAAGACGGAGATTGGCCTATAATTTCCTGGGTCAGACGGTGATCCTTTTTTTGAAAATGGGAATAACCTTTGCCTTTTTTAGTGCATCTGGGAAGAATCGTGTAGAAAATGATAAATTAATTATATATGTAAGTGGTATAGAAATGTAATTTGCAGTAAGAATTATTAATTTGGGACTAGTTTGGTCATGGACCTATTAATAAGAAGGACATACAACGATTTCCAGCTAGCGTGACTAATTAGCCTTCAGCCAATCAGCGATAAGCGGTATTTGGAAACTTCAAAGCGTTTTCTTATCGCAGCCCGCTCTCTCTCGAGCGCCTTTGAATTAACTCATCTTTTCCGCCTATAGGACACCCTCTATCGGTGAATATCGAACG
>NW_022721921.1:121400-126995 GCF_011630105.1 Anneissia japonica | reverse complement strand
TAGTACCTCAATATCTCAACATAATATTGTATTTTTATTATTTACATTATTAATTACACAAGCGATTACTATCCCAGCACCATCAGGCAGATTTCCACATACCTTTACATCAACATATTTACTTGGGCAATTCCTTTTCGTAAGCTTTTTATCTTAGATTTTAAGCTACTGTTTTTTAAAATTTTGTACAGTATCTGCATGTACATTTACAATATTATTATTACTTCCATTGGTGACTCTCTAAAGCTTTCAGTGCACCTCCAATTTCCTCTTTGGTGTAAACACTTGCAGGCCTTTCAGTCTGTTTTTTTCTGAAAATAAATATAAAATTACTGTATTAAAATTGTTTTAAAAGGTATGAAATACATATAATTTAACTACTGCATGGTATTTTTTGTATTGGATTCAACAGAACAGAACTATAAAATTAAGTTACGACCCCATCACACGATTACACCTAGCCTAGGCAGGCCTACATTTATCTGCCTTTAAATTAACACACACAAAAAAAAATACAGTACATATATAAATATGGCTACCTGCAGTATTTATTAATCTAGGTTTGTGAAAATAAATTTCCAGGCATCAATAAAAAACATAACATACACAAAAGTGGGTATGAAAACTGAAGTCAATCAAAGAAATAGGGGTCCTACCAAAATTATTAATACTACAGGTCCATGTTTTAGCCCATATTAGGCAAAATTAAAAAAAATACAGGGTACCTTTTTTTAACAGACGGTACGGAACCCGTCTGTTTCTCTCAGCTAGGCCCCTGTAGGTTGCTGTCACCCGCTCATGCTGAAGCAGCGACTACGCACCGTTTACAAGCCCAGGCCATCGCTAGGAAGGCTATTTCATTTGGTGTTAAGCCTATGCAGTTGAAGTAGTGGTACCACGTATTACTAGGCCTAGTAGGCCCATGTACAGTTTGGACCACCACATGCAATCATTTTATCCTCTGACTTCTGTTTGCATACATAGTGCATTTTGCGTTTCTATTATCGATCTCTGCGTCGTTGACGCAGAAATCTAAATCGTCCATACTGTATTCGTATTTTCATGGACCTGGTATTTTCAACAGTTTAATGTGTGTGTGTGTGTGTGTCTCTCAATCGATCGCGGAGAACCAGGCAGCAGAACGAAAGCCCAATGCGCATGCCCAGAAAGGCGATAACGTAAGAAATAACGGTACCGAGCTTATCTTTTCATAGTTTATTCCGATAAATATACCCCTGTCTTATCTTGTCGGAAAAGATGATAGATCAAAGGGCAATACTACGTTGTATGTCCTTCTTATTAATAGGTCCATGGTTTGGTCCACACCAACTGCTTTATTTTTATCTAATCCTATTAAAATATCTGTAACTTCTTCCTCTGTTGTACCATGAAGAAATAAAGAATTTGGATGGGTATTAGGTAAGTATACCATGTGGTTTTCAATAGGCCTACCGTTGATATCTTTGTCAAAAGTCTTGCCAATTGAAACGAAGTAATTATTAAAACAATTATGTCTGACTAGTAAATTTATATATATTACCACTTTCAGACTGGACTTCCAAATGACTAGGTAATTTCATTTCCTTTTTTCCTCTGCTTAAAATGTAATTGACAATTTCCCATGTTTTATTCATATTACCACAATGGTTTTCAAATTGTTCTGAAAAAAAAAATATCTGAATTATAATTACTCTTCATCACTTTTGAAAATAATTTATGTTTAAATTTTATTGACTTTTATTATTTGAGAATTAATCCATGGCTTGTAAAATTTATTTTTTGGGTTAAAACTTTTAGTGATAAATGGAGCATGCTTGTTGCATACATCTAAGACTAGATTAAGGAATGCCATGTATGCCGAATTTACGTCTGACCAACCAAATACCTCAGACCAGTTAATAGATCTTAGTCTTCACTAAAGCATTGAGCATTTAAATTTTAATAATTCCTAAATATAATTTTATCAGTCCGTTGAAAATAAGTATGCGTATTTTCCAATATGCAGAAAATGGCCAAATGGTCTGAAATATCTAATTCTATAGTTCCAAATGTAGCAAATCTGGTATAATTATCTGTATATATGTGATCTATAATTGTGCTTGATTTATTTGTGATACGTGTTGATACAGTGATAAGTTGCATAAAATTGAAACACAATAAACTGCCATTAAGTCTAATAATATCACTTGAATAGATATTATTCACATTAATATTAAATTCTCCAATCAGAATTCGTCCGGTACAATTTTGTTTAATATTACATAATAATTGATAACTCGAGACTTTCAATTAATTCATCAAGATTTGTATTCGGTTGTCTATAAATTATTCCAACTACAAGTGATTTATTCCTACCCATATCCACTTCCAACCATAATGATTCAGAATGACATATATTATAATTAATGACCTTATAGTTCAGTGATTCATGTATATAAGTGCCGACTCCCCCACCTCTTTATTCTACCCGACAATTAATTTCTAATGAATAGTTATTTAACTTGTATAAATCTTTATTTAAAACTTGCCAAACTTCAGAAAGTGCTATAATCTTTAACTTACTCTGAGCTAATGTTTCATAAAATGATTACAATCACCATTTATTTCATTGTCCACATTCGATGTTTGTCACCATGCTTAAAAAAATATTCTAGATGAATTTAGATCATTTTTTGTAGATCCTCCTCTGTATTTATGGCAATCAACGGCGACCCTTGTTGTTTGCGTACATAAATACGGCCACTGTATGTCCACAAATAAATATATCTGTTGTCTTTACGTCTAACATTTGCTTTTCCCATAAGGTTACGTTTCCTTTGTGTCAAGTTTTCGTTGATATATGTGATTTCTGTCAGGATATCCAAGTGACTCTGATGTGGTGTTACTAAGTTTCCTTCTACCTTTATATATTTTATCTCGTTTCTTCCTGCTGTTAAATTTTACAATTATTGGTCTGTTCAGTTCTTCACGGTTTCCTACTCTGTGAGTTACTTCAATATCTCTAGCATTTATACTCACATTAATTTAATTGCTTTAGAACTGCTAATACTATTTCGTCCGTGTTTTGGTTTGCGATTTGTGGTATGTCTTGAATCTCAAGATTTTCTCTTCTACTATACTGATTTTGCTCATCTAGATCTCGTCTTCTAGATCTAGATTTCATATACTCTTTTCTTCAATTCGTCATTATCTGCCTTTAGAACTTTGTTATCTCGCTCACTATCTTTCATTTTCCCACACATTTCTTCGACCAGTGAATTGAAATAATTCATAGACTCTGACATGGATTTCTGAAAATCCTTAATTTCCTTCATATTTTCCAAAAGACTTAATAGATTCTTAACTTTGTCTATAATATCATTAAGCTGCACTTGCATTGCAGCCTCCGGTGCAGGCTCCTCCACCTGTTTTCCTCTAGGCATGTTTGGTTAGGTATGTATTGGTTAACACCTGAGTGACTGGCCTGTGTTGTGTGTGGTTGCAATTCTGAGCCTGCTGTCCTTCACAGCATCAAAATAAAATCTACAAAATTCGTTCTTCAGAATGACCATCAAGTACCACTTATACGACAGGTACTCATAAAAATGAATCAATAACACACAAAATTGAAAGTGAAAAGTAGATAAAAATGTAAGAAATAAGATACTTTTCAGGACCTAAATTATTATGAAACATGATAGAAACAACATCGCCCTTAATCTGCCTTTGTGAATCTTTGGGATACCGTCAAGTAAAGTAAAGTTAAAAATTTAAGAAGTTCAATAGTAAAATAGGCATAATTTATACGTATTATTTTCATACGTATGTTGGTCCGATAACATGGAGTAGAGTCTACTCCATGTACTCAGTAGACCTTTTTATACTGTTGCGTTGAATAGCAGTGTAGCTCGATCATTAGGGACTTAAGTCTCGTTTCAAACTATTTAATGCTTCCTTTCCTTGGGCGCTATGTTGGATGGGTGCAGTTTTGTGGACCTTACTATGTTCGTGACCTTAGCTCTTAACAGGTCACCCTGAGCTTTTGGGACTAATTTGCAAGCCATTTCTGTAGAAACGCATCTCTTCTATGGGCTTCTTTTTTTGCGTCTACTACTGCAAAATTAGGGCCATTAGCCAATAGGCTGGTTTCATCCTTCGATTAGTTCACCACCCACCTTTTGAGTTGTTGTCCAGTCAAGTGTACACTCTCCTCTGTGTCTCGTGTTCACCTGTCTAGCCATACCTTAAATTGTCCTGATGTCTTATTCGTGTTGGTTTGTATTCTGTCTCCTGGGCTCTGTGTAGGTGTTCACGATTACAATTTCTGTCTTTTTCATCGTGTATTCGTAAACGTAAAAACTATTTTATCGTTTTCCTATAATTATGACCCAGTTTGATTTGGTTTGTAAAAATTTTTTTTTCTGGGTACGATAAATCGTTATCAAGTTCGTGCAAGTGAGAAAACTTTTCATATATTTTAACTTTTTATCGTTGATCGTTATTTATTATACATATATAGTGTAAACAGGCCTTTATTCTGGTTAGTAGAATAATACACTTAAAGTTCTCAATGGAGTGACCGGGAAGGTTAAAATGAGTGCTAACTGGGAAGCCTGGGCTTTTGTCTCTGATTTAATTTTTGTGATTGTTGATCCTAAGTCTGAAGTTGGTGCCGGTTTCCCCTACATAATTACCATGGCAACAAATATATTTGTAAGTGTATTATTCTAGGCTCTAACTATAGATCGTCCAATGACAGACGTTGTGCCGAAATAAAATGGATAATCAGGCTTAAATCCCACACCAACGGCCTTAACAAAGACCTTGGCTTTGCCACCGATTACACATTTACTAACATCCAATAGGCCTTATTTATCATGTATATGCATATGATTGAACGTCTCGAATATTTCGTTTTTTTCATTTCTCATATTTTCACTCGTGCGTTTTAATCACATAATAGGTCTTATTACAATTTTTATCATGCATATGCATATGATTGGAATATTTCGCCTTTTCCATTTCTCCTATTTTTACACGTGCTCTTCATATGCCTGCTGTATATATATTTATATATACATATGGATTGTATTATTAATATTATTGAATATGTCATTTATTTTGTCAGTTATCTATTTATCATGTTTAGACCCTAGACTGTACCACCAGATTATTACATTATTTATCTTGTATTTAACATCCTAAGATTGGGCTACTTGATACCTAGTTTTACTCATTTCACTCTATTTTATAACTTTGTATTATTTTTTTATTTATCACTTATAGTTCTGTGATTGGACTAACAATACAGTTCAATTTTTTTTCTGTGTATTTCATTCATTTGTATGGGCCACTATGTTTAGCTCTCTACTTTCATTATTTACTCTCATAGACATCAACAGTGCCATGTATAAACTATTTGTTATTTTAGATATGCACCCTTTATTATTATGTTAATGTGACACGATGATCTGTCTAAGCTATTTGATTATGTCTTCACTTACACGCTGAAAAAGGTTGTAGGAACAACCGAAATATACGTGAAACTTATAATAAATATTTTTGTGTTCCTTAAGTCTACCTTCGATGTCTGTATTTTAATTTACTATCGTCTCC
>NW_022721921.1:117720-121375 GCF_011630105.1 Anneissia japonica | reverse complement strand
AGATGAATGAACGAATGTATTAAAAAAAATGGGTCGATGTATGCATGAAAGGAGGATAAACTGATAAATGAATTTATAGAATGATATATAGATTTATGGATGGATGGACGAATGGTTGCATTGATGTATTGATATTAAATTAATAAATATATTAATTCATGGATGATTGAATCTGTAAATTATAAACAAACAAATGAACGAAATTGATTAATACATGAATGGTTTATTGAATGAATTGATGAATGAATTAATTAATCAATGATTGATGTAATTAATAGGTCTGTAATATTAAAAACGAAATAAATGTATTCTTTTCTGTATTTTTAATTTACCTATTAATAGACATAACATGTGGAGGTAAAGAGGCAACCCTAAATTGCAGTGGAAGTCATTTCATACACGTAAAATCTGCAACATTTGGTCGTCACGAAAATGGAAGTGTATATTGCGATCATACATCTAGAAACACTGATAATACTAATTGTGGTGAGTGGGATAACGCACTGAACTTTGCTGCTGGCAAATGCAATTGTCAATACAAATGTTCTCTGGTGGCAAAACAAAATAGTTTGCTTATTGATAATAATCCCTGTTCCGATACCTACAAGTACTTGGAAATTGATTTCGAATGCATTCAAGGTAAGTTTGATAGGATATTTCATTAAGGATAGTTCATTATAGTGTACACTGGGTACTTATATTAGATTATTAATTATTAGGGGATGGGGGTCAACATTTTTCCTAAAAAGGAAAGGGGATCTGGGGGTCCTCCCCGGGAAAATTTTGATTTCTAGATGGTGGGAAATGACCTTTCCCGACTTTTAAGCTAGGTTTCTAATGACTTTGTTCTTAAAAATTAAAGGTTTCCAAAGAATAGGGGGGTTCGGGGGTCTTCCCCCTGGAAAATGTTGATATCTAGAAGGCGGGAAATGAGTTTTCCCGACTTCTGAGGTATCTTAATTACTTTTAAGTTCTTTAAAATTCAAGGTTTTCCCCTCTTGAAAACGGTCAGGTAAATTTATCCCATTGTTATTACTGTAGATAGGCCTTATGTGTGTATACATACATAAAAAAAAATGGGTAGTTGCATACGATTTTTTTCCATGAATCCATAAATCCCAAAAAGGGAAGGGGGTCCGTGGGTTCTCCACAGGTAAAATTTTGATTCCTAGAAGAGATATGAGATTTCCCGACTTCTGAGGTGTCTTTTAACTACTTTAAGTTCTTCAAAAGTCAAGGTTTTCTACTTATTATTATACTTATTATAATGAATCAATGAACCCAAAGAGAAAAGGGAGGTTTGGGTTCTTCCCGGGAAAATGTTAATTTCTAAATGGTGGGAAATGAGCTTTCCCGACTTCTGAAGTACCGTATCTTATAGCGATTTTAATTTTAAGTTCTTCAAAACGGTCAGGTAATTTTTTCCCAATCCCGAAAAGAAAGGGGGTCGGGGGTTCACCCCCGGGAAAATTTTGATTCCTAGAAGCGGGAAATGAGCTTTTCCGACTTATGAGGTGTCTTTTAATTACTTTTAATTTCTCCAAAAATCAAGGTTTCCCCCCTCTTGAAAATGATTCATTAGAACCAATGAACCCCAAAGAAAAAAGGGGTCCGGGTTCCCCCAAGAAAATTTCGATTTCTAGAATGCGGGAAATGACCTTCCCTGACTTCTGAAATGTCTTTTAAATGACTTTTTAAGTTCTTCAAAATTCAAGGTTTTCCCCTCTTGGAAATGGTCAGGTAAATTTTTCTCATTTTTTATTTTATGTGTGTATACATAGGCATACATAAATAATTGAGTAGTTGCATGCGTATTTTTTTTTTCCATGAATCGATAAATCCCAAAAAGAAAGGGTGATCCGGGGGTTCTCTCCCCGGGAAAATTTTAATTCGTAGAAAGCGGGAATGAGCTTTCCCGACATTTGAAGTGTGTTTTAATGAATTTTATGTTCTTCAAAATTCTAATTTTCTGATTGTAACATAAAAAAAAAAGAAAAACCAGCTCACGGGTCCTAAAAATTTTCTTTCCCCGGTCACACAAAAATCTCCAGGCATTATTTTGTGCAAAAAAAGTGGGGGGGGGGGGGGCGGGCCGAAAAGTACCTGGAATCCTCCTAAGAATCGTTGCCCAGCTTTAGAAACTTTCATTCAGGCCATTGAGGAGGACGTTAAAAACCACGCTCCTAGTCCAGATTTCCGCGACAATCTCACAAAAAAATGAGAGCAGGCCATTGCCAATTTGCGTCAGCGTGATGATATTATCATTAAACCAGCTGATAAAGACTCTGCCACTGTCGTAATGGACATTAAATTCTATGAAGAGGAGTCCTTAGGACAACTAAACAATCCTCTTCACTATCGGAAGCTCACAGAGGACCCCACTCCGGAAATATCTAAGGGAGTGGGAAAATCTGTATTTAAGATGGTTAAAAAGGTTCCATCGATCCCAAAATTGGACCCCATCTCATCCAGGTCGATCCGGCACCAGGACGTTACTATGTCCTACCCAAAATCCACAAAGCAGGCCATCCTGGAAGACACATCATTTCGGGCAACGGTACTTCTACAGAAAAAATCTCTGAATATGTGGATGATTCATTGAGACCATATGTTGTTCTCCCCTCGTACATTCAGGACTCCACGGACTTTATCCGCATAATTAAACAAATTTCAAATTTACCTAATAATACTGTTCTGGCTACACTTGATGTTTCGTCATTATATACTAATATCCCTCACGAAGAAGGTGTTAATGCGTGCATTTCAAATTACAAACAAATTCGGGGCAAAACCCCCATCTAAATCACATCTACGTGAACTTATGCTGATTCTGACCAATAATAACTTTGTTTTCGGCGACGGTCATTACCTTCAAATTCATGGCACAGCGATGGGCACTAAAATGGCTCTATCTTTTGCTAACTTATGGGACAATTTGAGGCCAATTTCATGTCCCTACAGCCCTAGAAACCAGATGATTGGTTTCGTTACATTGATGATATCTTCATGATCTGGACCCATGGTGAAGATAGTTTGGGTACGTTCCTATTGAACATTAATTCGGCTCATCCCACAATCAAATTCACTGCTAACAAATCCACAAGCAGTGTAGACTTTCTGGACATCACCGTGACCATGGAAAATGGTGCACTCAAAACTGATCTCTTCCGTAAACCCACGGATAAGCATATGTACCTGCTCCCTAGCAGCTGTCACCCCCGCACTGTACAAAAAACATTCCGTACAGCCAAGCATTGCGCATGAGCTATCAGAACATCTATGCTTGATCAATCAGTAGCCGAACATTTCAATTTAGCTGGTCATTCAATTTCAAATTTCAGAGTGATTGCAATTGACCATAATGCCAATTGGAGGGACAAAAATCGCAAAGATAAAGAGAATCACTGGGAAATTTTACTTAAAACCACCACACCATTTGGACTTAATATTAGGAACGTTCTCCCAATACACTAAATTAAACCTATGGCATTCCAAATTATTCTAGATAAATCATTTGGCTTATTTATTGAGGCATGCCTCTAAAGTTTAGTTTTGGCATTCCTGTGTTTAGGCTGTTTATTCTAATCCCACCTAGCCTATTGTTTCTAATCATGCTTGCATGAAATTCTCACTTTATACTATATGACTTTTCAAC
>NW_022721921.1:92528-117605 GCF_011630105.1 Anneissia japonica | reverse complement strand
AGACAGTATGTATATAGTGCATTAGGCACAAAAGCATAAAACTAAACAGTGGCGGATCATGGAATTGGAAATAGAGGGGTCCAGAAAGTCAGTTTTAAATTTTACATATAAATTGTTAATATTACCCCAGCCCCACCATGGCATGGCATGGTTATGGGGCTGAGGTACACATTTTCTATCTCTAAAGATGCACTTTTAGATGCACGGAAATGGCAATGTCAGAATCAAAATTTGAATGTAATTTTCATTATCCCCATTATGTTTTTGTAAAATTTAGGGCCCCTGATTTTTTAACACAGGTATAAAGCAATGTAATACAAAATAAACATTAATATGATGTTTATAGTCTAAAGTATATTGCGATGAATGAATTTTGTGCTTACATAAAAGTAAAGCATATCCCTTGAAACAAGAAAACATATTTTCGTATTTATATAATATATATAAATATATAAAAATATACATATACATATACATATAAATATACATATACACCTTATATACATATATATACACACATAAATAATATATATATATACATAATTATATACATAATATGTGTATATGTATGTATGTATGTATGTGGTATTGGTGTGGGTGTGTGTACGTGTGTATATGTATGTGTGTACGTGTATACGTGTATATGTGTACGTGTATGTGTGTATATATATATGTATGGGTGTATATGTATATATATGTGTATATATGTATATGTATATATATATAAAATATATATAGCTTTGATTAGACATTTTATTACTACTTAGTTTCGTACCACACACTTGGTGTGACACTCTTCAGATAATCGTCTAAAACTGAGAGGAACGCAGGCGCGAAATATTTGTTTAATAAAAATTTTATGTTCCCAGAGTCAACGGTTAACATTATTATTATTATTATTATTATTATTATTATTATTATTATTATTATTATTATTATTATTATTATTATTATTATTATTATTATTATTATTATTATTGCTAATACTACTGATGATATTTATGGTTGATGTTAAAACCTAGCATTTTGAGCAAAAATATGTACTTTATTGTTTTAAAGGTTTATAGTTATTATTATTATTATCATTATTGCTTTTTTCAGTATTAACATGTTTTATGGTTTTATATTTATATAGCGCCTTCCACGATCGAAATATTATTAAACAATATTAATTTTTATTATTATTACAGCTAGTACTACTGATTGTATTCACTTGACAACACAGGTGACGACTCTAGGTAATATATAAGACTATTACGATATGCAGTTTTTCATGTTGAAACATTTGAGTAAAGAATTGTGTACTATGTTGTTGTTAATTCTTATAGTTATTTTTATTTATTTATTATTATTATTATTATTGTCATTATTATTATTATTATTATTATTATTTCTATTACAGTATTATTATTATTTATTATTAATATTATTACAGCTATTACTGCTAATGATAATCACTTGTCAACACAAATGACGACTCAATGTTAATTACAAACCTTGTGTATTTTTTGGTTTGTTAATATATATTGTTAGTACTAATGATGATATTCACTTGTCAGCACATGTGTCTACTCAATGAAAATTGTAAAGCTATTATGATATAATTGTTATCAGCCCCTCCCCCTTCTCCCCCCTCCCGGTCGGGGGGGGGGGAAAGCACAATTCGTTGGGGAGAAAAAAAAATTATATGTATTTTATACATATTATTGGACTCTTAAATCGATTAAATAAGCCTTTGAAACCCCTAAATTGTCAAAATGTTTGGGGGCTTCGCCCCCAGGACCACTTTCGTTACCTTTTAATCGAAGCTCGACCACGCCCACTTTGGTTTCGTCGGAAAAATCTTCCCCCCGTCAGGCAAATCCTGGCGCCACCCCTGGGTCCCGTGTACATTATGGCCCCATGTGCACATTACTTAACATAGTACACTCTTCTGTACAACGTATCCCGTTGTACTGCCCAATCACCACCAGAGGGACCGACAGGAAATAAGTCTTCTGCAGACTTTCGTGGATTACCCTTGCTGTTTACACTGAATAAATCCAATCCAACCCAACACATTGGATATTTTGACATTTGTAAATAAAGATTTTTCTTTTTAAATAATATAACAAAAGAAATTGTTTATATTTTGTAGCTGCTGGTCCTACTACATCTAGTACAGTTTGTAATTACAAGTCAGCAACGTCTGAAGGTAAGGAAGACGAAATATGGAGCTCTTTATTTGAACGACGACGTAATATTAGAACGGATTCACTCATCCTTGACCATATTCTGCGTTTTCTGCACAACGTAAATGCTGTCCAAACTGCGTGCTATAATCCAGACGACAATGAGAATTCAACGTTCTTATATGCGCAAATAAATTTATGTGACGTCATTTCGTTTTAGGCCCTACCGACTAATGACTAATAAAGTATATCCCATATTAGCATTTAATATTTCTTTGAATTTTATACAGTATTGGAATCGGCATATGTAGGTGATATAAAATGTGTGTTAGAAACACCGGAAGTACCCGAGGTTCATGTGACATCTGACCCGAATAGCATCACATTATCGACATCAGTTGTTAATCCACTGAAAGAAGGTATGCATAATTTTAACTGAAACCGAAATCATAACATTACTATTAATAGTTCACGCTTACAGCAATTTTTATTACTTATCTTTACTTTTATTAAATTGTGATTTTGGGGTTTGTGTCTGTTAATATTACCATCAAAAAATAAAACATCTAAATCCCAATATCGAGCATGAAACAATGAACAATTAGATAATAATAATAATGATAATGATTAATGATAATGACAATGATAATGATAATGATGATGATGATGATGATGATAATAATTATATTATATAAACAACAATCAGTTAAATATTAATAATAATAATAATAATAATAATAATAATAATGATAATGATAATGATAAGGATAATGACAGTGATAATGATAATGATAATGATAATGATAATGATGATAATTATATTTATGATTATGTCCTTGAATCAATGATCGCACCCAGACGCTTATCTGATGAACTGAAAATGGCATTTGATCTACATGGATACTCTACAACAGTGGTTCCAACATTAGGGGTTCGCGAAAAAAACAATTGGGGTCTGCCAAGTCAGGGGGGGGGGGGGGGGGGGGGGGGGGGGGGGGTCGCGAAAGTTTTGGGAGTTCGCAACAAAATTAGGGTCCGCTAGATTACTAGAACAACTTGTTTATGATTCCAATATTTTTCTTGTTTTACAACAGTGTGATTATGCCTTGACAACAATGAAATACCCATGACTTTGTTCACTGTAAATTGTTAACTGGATAACTGGAATTATATTTTAATTAAAATATTTTTTTTGATGATCTGATAAAAATTTTTAATTAGTTTTTTATTTATTTATAAAAAAGATGTAAAGATGTTTAGTATAAGAGATTAGCAGGTAATATACATCTTGCTTCCATGTTTTATCTTTTATTGCTTTTACTTGGATATTGAATAAATTTCAAAAATCGGGATGGAGGCCTAAATTTGAAAAAAAAAACAAAAGTAAATGGGGATAACAGAATATTACATTCCAATTTTGAGTCTGACAGTGTTATTCCCGGCATTCTAGAAGTCCCATAAGCATAAAAATGTTGTACCTCAGCCCCAACCATGGTGGCGCTGATGTGACCAGCACAACTCGTACAAGACGAGGAATTATCTAAATTGGTTCAATCACTGGACTGACAGAGAAGAAGACCGAATTTATAAAGCAAATCAATAAGTTTATTAAAATATCAAAGACAAGTTAGAAATTAATAACTGTTTCAAGGTCACACTTAAACTCAGTCGAATTCGAGAACCATCTTACCAAGGAATTAGGTTAAGCACATAAATGATAATAAATTAGATATAAAGAAACTTTAACAAAATCGTTAATTAAAAGTAAAGTAGTTAATAATAATAAACGCTAGGTAAACGTAAATAACGCACCAAATGCAATTAAAGTTCTACAGTAAGTATTATTATTAAAGTCTATATTATTGAGTTAATGTTAAATTACACGTTTTTGACGATAGATATTATTAAACTATTTAAAACAAAACTTTTTATTATATATATATATATATTATATATACATACATATACATATATATATACATTATAACATATATATATATACTTATATATGTATATATATAAGTCTTTAAAACTTCCTGAAAAAGAAAAATAAAAGGTCTTAACAAAGCTAAGGTTACAAGGAATTTACAAGCACAATGAACACTTCATAAAGAGTGGTAAGACCTCGGAGTTGATGACCCAGAGAAAGCTAAACGAAGAGACGCCCCTTGTAGTTTGCAGTTGCTGTAAAGGGTACTATAGCAGACTTTTTTTTTGGCACCACAAAAAAGCATGCAACAAAGATTGAATTGAAATGGCATCACTGTTACCAACCTCCCTCTTTAGACCCCTACCCAGTTTTGTCTCTGATGAATTTAAATTCCAAATTTTGAAACGATTTCGTGATGGTGAGATTGGATCTTGCTGCAGAGAAGATCCAATTATTTGCCTGTTTGGGAAAACGCTCTACACAAAAATGAAAAGAAAACAAGATAAACATGTTGAGGTACAGAAATCAGTGATGTCAGATATGAGGAAGGTTGCTACTCTATACCTTGAGTTTAAAAATTTGAAAGATGAGTATGAACTGACGGCAGATGCAGGAGAAATGTTAGTGAGAAAAAACTTCAACTATCTTCATGAAGCAGTTGATAAAGTGACCTCTTGTACAGATAAGGAAGACATGAAGGGTAGACCAAACAGCCAAATCAAAGCAGGGTTAAAGATTTCTTTGCTGTATTTGATTTAAAAAATGGCTAAAGTAGTGCAAGGATATTACCTAGTTAAACAAGAAGATGAGAAAGCAAATGAAATTGAGAAATTCGTGCGTGTACTTAACCACAACAAAGATTTTGTGTTTGGTGATGCCATCTATGCCCTAAACAAATTGAAGCAAGTCAATCTCAGGAAACCCGACCAACTTCCCCTTGAATCTGATGTGAAAATGGTTCGAGACTATACAATCACATCAATGAAAAAAATGCTTCAAAACAAGTCACTCATTTGGTCATCAAATGAGTTTGTTCGACTTCGTGATAGATGTGTATAAGAGACAGTATACGTATATATACTACTTAAAGTCATGTATCATGCATAGGAACGTTGACGCCTGCAAGGCTCTGGTTAATATTATTATATTTCATTACATAATTTTCTAAGACAGGACCATTTCTTATCTGAAATTGTATCCTGAAATATAAAAAATGAAATATAAAAAACATTATCAGTAGTAATAATAATGAAGATGATGATGATGATGATGATGTTGATGACGACAATGGCAATAATAAGCATAAGGATGACAATAACAATAACACTTTAATTATTTTTCTTTATTGTAAGTGGAAAAGTAAACCTTGTAATATGCACAAAATTGTAATTGGACTGGTGTATCTAATTAGTTTAGTTGTACACTTCTGGAAAAAAAAAACCCCAGTGGGATGTTCCCCAGCCGGTAGTGAAGTAATTCATCGTAAATATGAGGCAACCAATACTTACTCTACTATTTCCTCCAATTTCATCTTAAATGATTTTAGGATCACTTTTACCGCGCTTCATATTTTGAATAAATTAACTGAAGTAGCTGTCTACACATTGATCGCCACATGCATACTTATGTTGTTGATGTTGTTGCTGTTGCTAATACTGCTGGTGCATTGTGGTCCTGTTGGTGTTGGTTTAGCTGGGGGTGATGCTGGTGGTGAATGTGGTGGTGCCAATGCTGTTGTTGCCACTGTGCCACTGTTGTTGGTGCTGCTTCAGGTGCAGATGTAGGTGCAGCTGATGTTCTGCTGTCGTAGTTGTTTTATTTTAATTAGTACTTATCAAGCAAAACCGTTATGTCTCTATTTAGACGGACCATTCGAACTGGATGCAAGTCTAATTGTTCACTATGGTGATACACTGGAAACTGTGTAAGAATTTTCTATCTCATATATATACTGATAAAAGGTAACCATTCCAGTTTACTATAGAAGGCCGGCTGATATTCAATTTAGGTGATAATAATGATATAATATTCACGACTGTCTGCCGTGATAAAATAATATTTTTGTGTATCAGACGTATTGAGCGCAAGACATGTGTCATATTTAGAAAATAAATTCATCCAGATTCTCTTAAAATTTCAAAATTAATTGTTGTTAATGTGAGTTTACTAAATATACGTGAAAGTAAAATTATTACCTTCCCACTTCAACGTTAACCTGGTTAAAAGGTACTAATTTAACTTTTACTTTTCCAAAATAATTCAGAAACTTAGATAAACAAAAAATAATTGGAAATATGTATATAAGTATATGTATGAAAATAAAAAGATCGTCCACAATCATGTGTTTTGTCTGCAACTGTGATGTTTTGTTCACGCAGTAATGTTGCATGATAAAATTGCACCCAGCGGCATCTAAAATTTGTTTGCAAATTTAAATGTATTACAAAACTACTGATGTTACGCTGTATGAGGTCCACTAACATGCCCGGTGTACAATATCATAAAAAATGTATATGGTGGAATCTGAGCTAACTTTGGTCTTTTTGTGATCGAACAATGTATACTTTCTGTAGTCTTAGTTTGTAGTGATTTAGAGTTAGGCATTAGCGTATTAAAGATGATATTGAGTGTTGTCCCTCTTGTCCTCCTTCTATCTAACTAGATGTTTCCAACATTTGAATGTCATGGTTTCTGATGTGTCCTGCTTTTTATCACTAAGGGTTCAGAAAGTCTGCCCGAGACCCATTTAATAAACATAACTTAAAGCTAAAGTCTTGTTATTGGTCTTACAGAGAGTACAGAAATCGTGAGAAAATAAAAGCGGGGTGCCACATTCTTTGAACCAATAACCATTGGAATGTAATGTTTAAACATTGTGTTATCACAGGATATTTTTATTAAACAAACTTGATTTTATATACATTGACACCTATAATGCAATATATTGTACTTACTGACCAATAATAATATTAAGCGTAATAATAATTTCGTCACCGTTTTCACGAAGAGACACAAACTTCAATTTCGACGAAAACAACGTTTTGAGAAAAACGCGTTTGAAGTGGACTACTTCACAAATTCGTAAATGTCACTATCAAGATAACGGAATTTTGGATATTTTTTACATATGTTTAAAGATAAAGCATTAAACAATCAAAATTTTAATTAGCGTGAAAAGTTTTCTCTGTTCGTGAAAACGATCAGAATAAACACAGCATTATGTTGTTTACACGTAGAGTGAAGTTTGTGTCTCTTCGTGAAAACGGTACTGGCTGTACGCGCACCCTTTGTTAAGGCACAAACTGCATTTTAGCCATAGAGATATAATAAGAATACTAGAGCGCTAACTGCAATGTATTCGATGTTCGAAATACGCAGAGCTGTGTGTATGTACCATCCAAGATGGCTGCCATACATTCAGCCAATCAAATTTGGCCTAAGCATTATGGCGCCCTCAATTTACACAGAAAGTTTAGTACAGCTAGTTACCCGTATGTTTTAAACTCGAGCGTTGCGGTGTATGAGTGTATTGTACACGATTTTAATTTTGTTTAAATTTTTGAATAAGATGCTCTACTTGGCCTCTTTTTAGCTACGATAGTTTAATAATTTGTTATTATCAATACCAATTATCATTAATGAAATAAAAGTCTGCCAGAAGGCTTATTTATGGTAATATATGTATACCAGGCCTAAAGATGGCGCTTTTCATACGTCAACCATCTTGGATGGTACACATACACAACTTTGCATTGCTTCGCCATCTTGTCAGCACTCTAGTTGTTTAATAGTTCTATGATTTTAGCTATATGTTAACCATTGTAGTCAAGGGCGAAAACAGGCGTACAATCTCGGCTTATCCTGCTTTAATCATTATGTTTTTACGAATAATTCCACATGTGATGCACGTGTATAGACCTATCCCAAGTTATACTGCAAGAAGGGTACCGGTATGCCTAGGGAAATCTAATTTTTTACATCTAGCCCTAGCCAAGCTAGGCCTTACCTAGCGATCACAACGATTGCAACGCCGAACGCGCGTCTTTTAATAACCCAATGACAGTTTGTGTCTGTTCATGAAAACGAAAAATCCATTTTTCTCGGTTTGTGCGCAACGGCTAATTAGCTTAATTAGCTAATTAGTGTAGTTAAACTCTTAAAAATTAGATGACCAGGTGAAGTTTGATGTACATAATTAAAATGTCAAAAATATGAAAAAATATAATTTTTGAAGTTTGTGTCTCTTCATGAAAACGGTGACGATTTTATGAATCCTAAATTTATATTTCATTAATATGTGAGACTGGAATGGTGATAGGATGGTCTGGTGCCAAAGAACAACACTTTCAGACAAGCCATCTCATTGTATTGTGTTTTACAAGTTTAATTATATTAAATTGTATGATAAAGTCATTAAAATGTTTTTTTTTTTATTAGAAACATATTACATTTTATGCTTACTTTGTATGAATAGTAAAAGCTAGCTCAGATCCCACCATATAGATTTTTTTTATGATAAATAGAGATTGTTATGCTATTGTCCACCAGGCATGTTAGTTAAGTGGACTTCATACAGCGTAACAGCAGTAGTTTTGTAAAACATTTAAATTTGATTTGATTTGATTTATGAATAGTCGTTCCTAAATATAGTTTCAATTTTGTAGCAGTGGGAATTACTTGCCAATTATTGCATCTGACATTGTGACCATTGACATGTACGACAGGAATCATAGCAAAATAAGTATCAACTGTAATATCTACTTCCCAGTTATTAAGGTAAAACATGCTTGGAACTAAATTTCAAAATAATATTTACTATAAAAAAAAAGTTGTGTTATTTTTAAAATTATTATTATTAATAATAATAATAATGATGATGATGATGACAACGATGATGACAACAACATTATAATAATAATAATAATAATAATAATAATATTAATAATAATAATAATAATAATAATAATGTTGTTATTATTTCCTACATTTAATAAGAGAAAAAAATATATTAATTTTAGGCCTAATGGAGAATATGTTCATTCAAACAAGTACAGCTAGAAAATAGTGAAAAAAATATATTATTTTTATTATTATTACTATTATTATTATTATTATTATTATTAATAGTATTGTTGTTATTATTTCCTACATTTAATAGCAGAAAAAATACTAATATTGGTCCTAATGGAGCTATCTTGAATATGTTCATTCAAACAGTACAGCTAGAGAATAATGCAAAAAAATACCCATGCCCAATGTATATATTTGTATAGACATGAACTATATTCAAGTTGAATTAGCATACTTTCATATTGAATTTTGTATGACTCTTTTTACCAAAATATTTAAGGATGTAACTACAGAAAATACTTCGAACGCAAAGCTCATCCCAGCATGTCACTACAAACACGATATAAATGACTTATCTGCGTAAGTTCAACATTATTATATTTTTAAATTAATAATAAACTAAATAAACAATAATTTGTGTGATAAAATTATAGGAATGTAAATCTCATCTTTTTTTCCTAACTCATCTCATTTATTCAGTATAATAAACATACATACATACATACATGTTACCAAAGTAAATACAGAAGCTCACAACAGAGGGGACCCGTATGTCACTCCACACATAGTGGTGTATTATTGTATAAACATACTTACTCAGGGAATTGTAGTTATTTTAACATTATTTGAGGCATTATTTTGTGAGGAAATGTGTTTTTAAACTTGCAAAGTAAATTTTATTTGGTAAAAAAAAACATTATAATCTGGTTTAGTATTGTTTACTTAGCAGTTAAAAATATATTGCTTACAAAGTTATATGATAAAATTCGCATGATTAAACGTACTACTACTACTACTACTAATAATAATTTATTGGGTAACTACACGTTTGAAACAGTGGTACACTTCACATGATAAAGGTGCGTCCAAAAAAAATATAATACTTCACAATACACTAAAGAAAACATATGTACTCCTTTGACAGGTAAAAGTGTTTTTTAAACATTAAAAAAAAAAAATAAAACTAGAGGTTACATTGCAGAACCAAAAAAAAAGATGCTCTATAGTCTATTTCTCTATGACAGAAAGTACAAAGTTGACTGTCTGTTTTACCTATTAAATAAAGTAGTCGGGTGGTACCCAATATATGGTGAATAAATCTAAATTGAAAATATTGTTTTTTAATCGAAGCTCGACCACGCCCGCTTTGCTTTCGTCGGAGAAATCTGACCCTTCGTCGGGGCCGTCGGCCCCCGTCCAGGACCTCGGCCCCCCCCCTCCCGTCTGGGACCTCGGGACTGAGAGAACAACCCTGCCTAACTCCTCTTTCAATATGGAAAACCCTGTTGAGTGACCGTTATTTAATAATGCAAGCTGTACACCATAGAGGTATTAACCCGGTACAAAAGCTGTTCCCAAAGTTAAAATATTTTAAAGTGAAGTGAATAAACTCTCAGTAAACACGGTCGAACGCCTTTTCAAGATCTACGAAGAAAAGGAGGCTAGGGATATTTTGTTTTTCTGTGTACTCGATAGTATTATTTTCTCCTATAAAACACCTCTTAATGAAGTTTGATAGTCCCCTATGATATATGACCGATTTGCTATTAAATTAACGCAAATTTTATAGTCCGGTCAACAAGCTAATCGGTGTATAGTTATTAAGGCGGTCGGGGTTCTTTTCAGGCTTAAGAATTAAAGAAATAATCCTCTGCATTGTTCAGGGGCTAGATAGTGGCGCTGGTGTGAATAGCTAAATGAATCTACAACAAACTGACCTAATGTAGGCCATAAATACTTACAGAAGTTCGTTGAAATGGCATCAGAACCAGAGAATTCCCCATTCAGCATAGAAAACAAAGTCTGTTGGTATTCATCAAATACTAAAATCAATCCCATCACTGTCGCAATCGGGGAGAGTCGAAATAAAATTAAGTAGATTGCAGTTAATGGAGCGAGAATAAAGGGATTTGTAAAAAACTGTTTTTAATCTAAAAAATATTATTTAATTCGGTTTCTTTTTTCAAGATTTAAGAAGTACTTGGAACTCTTTTCCCCTCCTTGACCCATCTAGCTCTAGAGCGAACTGCTACCCTGAAAATTTGTTATGATAAAGGGTATTAAACCTGCTACGCGCCTCCCTGAGTCTCCGGCTGAACTCTGCAGAGTTGTTATTATATGAAAGCTGCTATAAAATGGAAATGTCGGGCAGTAAATCCATTTCGTTCTTACGTGTAATTTTTGCCCTATTAACATAAAATGTTATCGTTTCACTGGATACTAACTTTAATTCCTTCCCACTTGGATAAAGGATCCAATCCTTGCATTTTTGCTGATGTTAAGGTTATGAATTAGTTTATATTCTTCATCGTTAACAGGGAGTTGTTATACTTCCAGTATCCACGGCCCCTGGGTTCTTCGTGCGTACGAATACTAAATGTCACAATAGAGTGATCAGATTGAAGAGGATGTTGGACGTTATTGTTAAGAATATTATCTGCAGAAGTGCGAGACACTAGTAAAAAAAAATTCTAACCGATTGTGGATATCCGCAGAGCATGAATGCCACGTAGCGCTTTTAACTAAAGGATTTCTTTCTCTCCAAATATCAACTAAATTATATAATGACATCGGAGAAAGACATTCTTCAATGAATGTAATGTTTGTTCTAGGGTCGCCTCCTTGTTTATCAAGTTCCAAGTTGAACACAAAATTGAAATCACCACCCATATAATTGTACTACAGTCAAAGTCCACAATGCAGCGTGACATATCTCTATAGAAGTTAGGATTCTCTATATTACAGAGAATCCAACTTTATATGTAACAACCCCTCCCGCTTCCCCTTTTCCTTGAAATTTCTTTAATGTTTTTCTTAATTTTTAATTATTAATTTGCAATTAATATTATTAATGTGATGTGAATATTAATAAATAATTTATACAGTTATTTTTATAGGTATCCGTATATATTTATTTGAAAATGTTATATTATAATTCAGAAAAAGTGGTCCGGCCAACTGGTGCGGTTCCGTCGGCCCTGATTATACATCGCATTTATAATTTAGAGCCAAAAATTGCCCCATCGTCTCTGGAAGCCACAGGGCCCCCGGCGTTACCCCACTCGCTGGAAGGTAGCAGGTACAGTAGTTCAATGTCACAATAAAACATTGCTTTATTAGATTTTCTAGGTTCAATGGACATGTTGTACCAGTGGTAGTTACGATTCTGATATTGTTTCTCCTCGAGAATCTCTTGTTTGTGTATGAGGGACGCGTGTCTGATGTTCACCTCCTCAAGTGATATAACTTTAGCTTCCAGAGTATCACACTTGGCTTTTAAGGTGTCATTCTCGACAGTGGGCTCAGACACAGTGAGGCTTAAATCTTCTATTGAATCGTTGATATTCCTTTGAAGCGTAGAAATTTCCTTAGGTTGCGTATTGCATACTAACTTATTTATACTCACGTTCACTTCTTTAAAGGACATCTTGGTCGCGGCCACTCAGTCGGTATCTGAGTCATCCTCTGCCTGTAGATAACATGTTATTGTGGAGCCAGTGTTGCCTAGGACTGACTGTGTAGCTGGCTCGGATCGATTTTTGGATCCTTTCGGTCGTCCTTTTGGTTTTTGCGTCAGGTTTTGTAGCCATGCTAATGCTGAACTTTGAATAATATATCTTAAATTTTTTAAAACTTAAAATAAACTGGCTTCTGCAGGAATTTTAAGTACATTTAGGCCTATCTAGAGGTCACCAAAACCCGGCCGTAAATCTCATCCACCATGTCATTAAAAATACGATTTTTATGAATCAGCGTAAGTTGATTTTTTTTGCAAACAATACAATTGAATGATAATAAATTGAATCAGAAATTATAATTATAAAAAGAATATGTAAATAAGTGTTATATATCATTTTATGACGGTGATAATTTGTATGAAATATTTATGATCATTAATTGGAAAGTGTTCTCTTCTGTCTTATCTCGCCTGAACAACAATAATTATACACCTGTTGGCTTTGTTAATGACGTGACAGCAAATGCAGTCTAAAAAGTATAGAATATATAAATATAATTACACATTTTTATGTTTTTATTGAATCGATATTTTGCACCACCACTTATTTTCAAGCTTGTGGAAAACGGATGGTTGCGTTACAAACTATGCCAACGACTATATGATTAGCGGAGTGACGTGTATATGCACTCATATGACGTCATATGTAATTCTGATGAAACCCGAGCAGGTGAGAATGAATGGAAATCTTGTTTTAATGAAACCTTAAAAAATGTACAAGTACATATGCATGAGGTAAGGTTGTGAGGTTCTACATTGTGCTCTTTGTCTAGGACGGGCACTCATTACCTCGAACTCTGTTTCCTGTCAGGGATAGACGACACGACGCTGCCTACTGATTATCGGTGGTACTTTGAACGGATCGTCATTAATAGCGATCCGTTGCGCGCGTCGTGGCATTGCATTCCTTATAGAATCGCATCGGCCTACGGCCGCTGGGCACAGTGAGTCCCCGGCTTTAGGCTCAGTAAGCTGATTCTATACATCGAGCGGTAAGACAGGGGCACCGCTAGCTACAGCCTTAACACCGGCGCTAGTTCCAGCCACTCCTCCCCCATGGTTCAGTTGGTAGAACCAAGTCTTCTCGGATAAGGATAATGGAGGTCCAGTGTATACATCTGGCTCGTGTGCACTTTGAAAGAACCCATTGCATCTTTTGGAAGAGTAGGGGGTTACCCCAATGTTATGGTTCATTTCAGCCCCGGTCGTTGTTGAATGATGTGAACATGTATCTACCAAGAAGCGCCTCTTTACGGCTGCTAGGTAGTCACGGACCACACCCATACGCAATTCAGCACAATGACGCTGCAAGTTATGGGTTATTCTCCTACCTTTACATTTACATTAGTTTTTATATTTCACAGATAAATAACAGGACTTTGTCTGTGCTTACGACCGTTGGGGTTTCCATTTCTAATGTGTTTCTCATCATCACTCTTGTTATCTGTTGCTTCAAGTAAGTTGACAAACTAATAATAAAATATAATTATAAAGTAAATAATAACGATACAAATGATAACCATGTTGATTAAAACAAAAGGTTGCTTTTGTAAAGGCAGTTTTATAATCCCAATAGGGCAGTTTTTTTTTCTTGAATTTCCTATGATAGAAATGTCTAAAAGAGGCTTGCATTACACTACAAACACCGGTGTATTAATTCTTTTTAGGGATTTAAGGAACTCGGACCGGTACAGGATTTTGCGCCATTTGGTCATCGCTCTACTATTTGCCAATATGTTCTTTTTGTTGCTTGAAGTCGATGTAAAAAACGTAGTACGTTTAATTTATATTACTTGTAAGACAATATGGTTAACACTACTACTACCACAACTATTACCAATGCCACAACGTCACCAATTCCACAACCATCGTTCACCAAAAACTGTCTACTGTACGTTTCATTTGTGTTACCTAAATGGACATTTACTCTTCGACTAATTTGAAGTTGATAAACATTTTGAGATCACTAAATCGCAGCATATTTAATATTTTCCATATCAACCTTCTTAAAAATTACAAGAAAAAAAACAAACAAAAAACAACCAAATTCTAAGAGAACCCTGATGTGCTTTCTTTACAGATCGCATGCAGTATTCTTGCTGGTTGCTTGCACTACAGTATGTTGGCAGCTTTTTCGTGGATGTTGATAATGTCAACAGATATATACATGAAGATCAAACATCCGTTTGCTGATCATGAGAGGCGCTTCTCGTACAGTCGATACATTGGTTGGATTGGACCCGCCACTGTCGTCGGGACGACAGTTTGTTTAACAAGACAAAACTACGCCTCTGATAAGTAAATCTGAATTTCACATTATTATTAATTTTAATGTCATAAATGTCATACTTTTATTTTTGTTAGGAACGCCGAGTGTTTTAATAATAGAATTCCTTCCTAAATATCTTATACGTGCTAGTGTACAATTTACAGGTTGGTTATAACTTAATAGTAAAATATTTTGGAGATTCATATTCATCACATAATCTGGGATCTTTAATACAAGAAGAAGTAACATTTCCTAACACAATGAGAATAACATTAACAATAGTAAAACAATTATAACTATAACAACAACAATGTCGATGATGACGATGAAGATAAGCATAATTAATACACAAATCATTTCCATCCAAATCATTTGCACCATACTATATAATTTATTATCCCTATCCAAGTTCTTTTTGGAGCATATTTACAATTTTTAGTTTATAAATTCTAGGTGCTGGTTGGAGAGTGGACAGGGTGCTATATGGGCGTTCGTTTCTCCTATGTGCATCACCATTCTGGTAATTAGTATTTTCTTTTATACTACCAACAAGACGAAATTTAATTAAAATACATATTTTCCCTTACATTTGAAAGTTATTGCAACAAATAAAATTTGCCTATATTATGTGATTACACATATATTACATAATATTATGTTCATAGATTGTCCTCGTGCAGTTGGTGGTTATTGGCTATATAGCTTTCAAGAAATCTCAACTACCAAACCAAACAGGACAAGAAATGGAAAACCTGAAACGAATCAGGTGAGACAAAAGTGTTTTTATTAGATTTTTTTTTCTAATTATCCATCTAATAGACCTAATTTAATCTTTCGTTAATTTTAACTATCCATCTTTGACCATAAAACAACAGTAAGTGTTAACTTATAAAGCGCATAATTTAAAATAACTCTATGTGCTTTACAGCAGGGAGTTTGATAAATTATTTCGCCTAGAATAAAAAAAAAAAACAAATAACAATAAGTTTAAAAAATGAATATCATCTATATCAATTTATTAACTGGATTTATTTGAAGTTATGAATATTTTTAAAATACAGTAATTTTTATTTTCTTTGATTTACTGAATTAATTGTTAAACATTTCTTTTTTTGTTCTTATTACCTTACTTTATCTCTTATCTTGTCTTTGATTCCTTTTTCTTTTCTTTTATTGCTACCCCCTGTCAATCTTTTAGATTACTTCCCCCTGTAATTGTTTTCTTTATATTTCTTCTTTTTTTTCCTTCATTTCTCTTTCTATATCATTTCCTTTTCTTCTCCTTCTGTATCTTTTTATTTCTTACCTTTCCTTTCATTTCTATTCATTACACTTTTCCTTTTCTTTTACTTTCCTGTATTTTTACTTCCTTTTCATTTTCCTTCCTACCTCAATTTCTTTTTTTTTCTCCTTTTTTTTTATTCATTTTCTTTTCAAATTCATTTTTTCTTTACAGATTCGTTTCCTTTTTTAATCCCTTTACTTTTTCGTTTTCCTATTTTCTTTTCCATTTTTTTATTTTTTGTTCTCCGCTTTTTTTTTAATACCTTATATATTTTTAGATCTTATTTTTCTCTTTCATGTCCTTCATTTTCCTTTTTTTCTTTCTTTTTTTCATTTCGTTTTATTTACATTTCCCTTCGTTTCCTTCCTTGTGTTACCTTTTTTCCCTTTTATTCTAATTACTTGTTTTTCTTTACCTTTCCTTTGCTATCAATTTTCCTTCCCCTTTCTTATTCATTTATTCACCTTTCTATTTCCTTTTTCTTTTATTCATGTTTTTCCTTTCCTTAGTTTCCCTTTCCTGTTACTTTTCTCTCGTTTGTTTCTGATTCTTACATTTCTTGACCTTTGATTATATTTTACATTCAATCTTTGATTATTGTAATATAATTTTTATTTCCATTCACAAATATGTTCCTTTTATTTCGTGTTGCAAAATATACGACATATAATTAAACGTATGTCGAGGTACTTATCAATAGTACTGTATTGATGCAGTTGAGTATCAACACGCCTCTATATGGTTTTGAGAATCATTTTCAGTTGCATTATGCAGGGGCGGATCTATTTGTTTCTACTGGGGGTTCGAAACTTTAATCATCGAGCGACCTATGGTTGGAGGGGAAAAGTTTGGAGGATGCTATAATAGCATAATTAAAAATAAATGTTTGTGTTTAAATTTTACATTTAATTTTATGACAGGTTAAATAAAAATCACTATGAAAAGCTTTTTAAAATATGAATGTTTTGTGAGCTCGTTAAAAACATATACTATTTTTTTTTTGTATAAGAACTGTGTTTATTTTTTTTGTATAAGAACTGTGTTTAGTGGTATACTGCTCCTAACACCAACCGTTGGAATTCCGTGGATTTTCGGTGTCATCCTCGTCTTTTGTGATTGGGAAGTGTTGAAATACATATATGTTATTTTTAACTCCATGCAAGGATTCTTTATCTGGCTGTCACAGTGCGTTTTCAGTAAAGAGGTAATAAAGTGTTGCTATTTTTTTTAATTTCTGAAAAATATTGTAATATTAAGACAGCGGTAATCAATGTTTACTCTATCACTTCTATTTTCAGGTGCGAGAGGCACTGCTTAAGAAGTTCAGCAATCAAATAAGTCAAGAAAGTACCACAATGGAGCTCTGTAACAACTCCAATTAGTCAGGCTTTTGAATATCACATGATGATGGATAAATTTGATACAATGGTTGCTTAACCACATTCACATCATCAGGAAAATCAATACAATATCAGCAGTAACCGTGTTATGTTAAGTCGAGTGATAAATATATCAAAGTAATTGTATTTTATAGTGAAATACATACTACCGTATAGTTATACTTTGAACATTGAACTGGTGTATAATTAAGTAGCATGTTCTTTATATATTGATCTTACAATACATCTTTTAAATTTCCGTAAAAACAATCTCGTTACTGAGATATTCTTTTTAAAAAAATGTAATTTATTGTTGAAAGGTTACGAATAATGTGTGTATAAATAGAGAATTACCCGTAGGCTTTCACACTACATTTAATGTTAAAGTCAGGCTCCGGAGAAAAAACAAATTTGATTCAAAACAGAGCAATCTGTATCTCCTTCACCGTTCCCCAGTTTTTCGTCAAAAAACTTTTTTCTGTCTTAGAAAAATCAATTCTACAACATATCAACATTTTTTTTCCTCCGGAGTTTGACTTTAAGGTTTCAGATGTTATTATTGTTGAAGAAAGAAAAATCAGTTCTACAACATATCAACATTTTTTTTTCCTCCGGAGTCTGACTTTAAGGTTTCAGATGTTATTATTGTTGAAGGAAGAACAATCAGTTCTACAACATATCAACATCTTTTTTTCCTCCGGAGTCTGACTTTAAGGTTTCAGATGTTATTATTGTTGAAGGAAATGCGCAAGCTAGGCCCATGCATTTAAATGTTCAGATGTCATAGGTTCTTTATGAAAAACACTCATCTAATTGTTAAATTTTCAGAATTCAGTATTGAATTTTAGGAGAGAGAGAGACATGGGCATTTATCTTGGCACTGTACTGCCTAAAGTTTGTTTTGATTGCATTTATTGTTTTATGGAAATTTATAATTATTTGACTGACAGATTATGCCTACTGTTATTATTGTCGAAGGAGATATGCAAAACTATCATAACGTTAAGGACCTAGTTACCTTGTTTGATACCATACGTTGTTTAAGGATAATACAGCCTTCACCTACTCAAAGGCCTCTTATCTGTTTAGAATTTTAATGAAAAAATTGATGTAATTATTTTAAGAAATTGTATAACAACAATGTTGATAGTTAGGATATCATTCACACTTTTTAAGGAAACATACATTAACTTTTGCGTAGCTTGTAAGTATTCTTTACGATTGTACTTCTCCTCACAATTAAGGAAAAAGCAACGATACTGTCTGTGTGTGAGTGCTTGAAGACGTGACGCCTTCTTCTGATTTAGTTGCATTTTAAATCATATAGACTCACAGAGTTCAAACGAAAAAAGATAGGGTATATTGTCAGATTTAGAAAGTGAAATAGCATCACTGACTAGAAAATAGAGCTATGGCTGAAGACACGGTGTCATCTAGGCCCACTAGCAATACACGTCAAAGTTCACAGCTCTCTAATCTTCACACATTGTTTCTTGAAGATTATGTGAATTGCTAAAGAATGTGAATTTGTTAAAGAAAAATGTGCTTTAAGTCCGAAAGGTTTAAACGGTTACAAAGAATGTTTTCTATATAAAGAATTACATGTAGGTTCTTACACTACGTTTAATGTTAAGGTTTCAGAGGTTATTATTGTTGAAGGAAATGCTCATCTAGTTAAATGTTCAGATTTATGGGAAAGACTCTAGCAGGCCCGTAGGCAGGATTTTCGATGGGGAGGTGCGTTTTTGCGACCAAAGCGGACCTTAGCATAGGCGACCACCTAGTGATCCCCTCGGGGGAATCCTCCGACAAATTAGCATATTGAGTACGGTACCTTATAATGGATTTCTGAAACCTACAATTTGTAATATTCTATATAAATTTTTATTCATTTGGGTATTGTTTAGGGGCATAAAGCAGGAGAAATAGAGGGTGGTGTCCAGGGCCGGCAGGAACTTTCACAGACGGACGGTCAATACCACTTCAGCCCCACCATTGTTGGGGCTGAGGTAAGAACGTTTATGATTATGGCACCTCTAGATGGTCGGAAATGGCACTGTCAAACAAAATTTAATTATGATTTTTCTTTTTTCTCCATTTATTTTATAATTTTAGGGAGCTCTCCCCCACCCCCTTATCCGCCACTGTGAAGTTGTAACTTTTTATGTCCTTTGCATCTGTAGGTCTACAGATGACATGGATCAATTTGCAATCACTAGAGCTGATAATTTCTAACAGATTTCGTAGCACATTATTAAAAATCAACGGTTAGAAGAGCAGGTAAAAAATTAAAAAGTGGATTTTTAAAATTTAGTGGTCCAGTGGCAGAGACCTGATTGGGGTTTTTGAGAAAAGCCCCAGGAGGCTCCGACTAAGTAACATTTTGAGGGTCTTATATGATGGATTTCTGAAACACATAATTCGTGAATATTTTATTTAAATTTTCATTAATTTGGGTGTTTTTTTTGGGGGGGGGGGGCCTGAAGACGTAGCGTTATTATGTCCTGTACATCTGCAGGCTTACAGATAACATTGTTCATACTGTATTATAGATCAATCTGCATTCACCGGAGACGATAAATTTCCAACAAATTTCATATATTTAAAATCAACGGCTGGATGTGCTGGCAAATATAAATGCTTGCTATAGCATTTTTGTGATAATTAAGAATGATTTTGTGAAATAATAGTTTTAAAAAGTGGACCTTTTGAAATTTAGGGAAAGGGGTGCGTCTGCACCCTCTGCTCCCCCTGCCTACGGGCCTGTCTAGGAAAGGGACGTGGGCATTTATCTAGGTACTGCCTTTTAAAGTTTTTTTCTTTTTTTGGATTGCATTAATTGTTTTATGGAAATTTTTAATAACAATTTGACTAATTGTGCCTACTGTTACAGGTGGTATTATTGCCGGGATATGTTACTTATGCTAAGGACCTAGTTAAATTGTTTGATGCCATACGTTGGTCAAGGATAAGACAGCCTTCATCTAGGCCTATTATAAGTTTAGAATTTTAAGGAAAATAATGTATTTGTTTTGTGTAATTGTATAACAACGATTTTGATAGTTATGATGTCATTCGCACTCTTTAAGAAAACATGCATTAACTGTTTTTGCGTAGCTTGCATGTATTCATATCATGACCATTTTGCATTACATAGGCCTATATCCTCATAATTACGACGAGAGTAACAATATTGTCTGTGTTTGAGTGCTTAAAGAGGTGACGCCTTCTGCTGATTCAATTGCATGCTAAATCATATATAATTGTAGTGTAAATCAATTTATGATAACTATTAGACTAATTATGCCTACTGTTACAGGTGTTATTATTGCCAGAGGGAATATGCAAAACTATATTTATGTTAGGAGCCTGGTTAAATTGTTAGATGCCAAATCAACAACTGAGACATAAGGTTGCAGACTGTCCACAACCATTGGATTGTGTAAACACCAAGGATAGCCCACAAAAGTCTAGAAGAAGACTTATTTCCAGTTGGGTCTTTCTGGTGGTGACTGGGCAGTAAACCAGAAGACAATCCCTTACTCTTTTTCGAAGAGTGTACTGCGTTCTTTCACATGAGCCATAAATGCATACGGGACCAACGGCTTAAACATCTCATCCGAAAGACGGTGCGCTAATGTAACTTGTATTGCAGCCCTCTAGCTGAAACACAAGGAGAGGCAGCAATGAGGATTGAACCAGGGACCTAGAGATCTTTGCGGTTCTGCGTACACACAGTGGTTACCACCAGATTAGCCGACTGAGCTAAGCTACTCTCTTAAAACCACCAACGGTAAGAGCAGAGACGGTTGCAGACTCTCCACGCTCCCTAAAGTTAAGGGAATAGCCAAGACCATATCAGCCAAAGGGAGGTTAGTAATAAGGTGAATTGGATTAATAATACAGAAGAAGTAATCGCTTTGTTAGATGCTGGTGCATCCATATCATTGATAACTGACTAGTTATGTCTTATGTCTCACACTATACATGTAAGTCAAGTAAAGCACTGTTTGATGGTACAAAGTTTACGACCTCTTGTCTAGTGTCAATTAATTACGAAGTACCGTATTTGGCAAAGAAACTTCTCTAGAAATGTGTGTAGTGAAGATACAACCATTACATCTTTTTCTTGGCCAAGACTTAGCCAAAAACCAACCTAGTAGTAAAGGTGGGGGGGGGGGGGGGAGGGGGGGGGGTGGTGCCCCCCCCCCCCCGTCGGGGAGAAAAATCTCAATTCGTCGGGGAGAAAAAAAATTATATATATAGTCTACATATTAGTAGACTCTAAAATAAATAAAGCCTTTGACAGATCAATTATTATTATAAAAATATGTATGCTAAAAAGCTAAAATACTGGAAAATGGCAACCGTTTTAAATTTTAATAGCTCAAAAATGTGTACAATATTTAGTTAAATGTTGTTGTCGTTGTTATGAGTGGATTTCCAATTGAATACTGCATTTTAATAATAATAACGTGAGAAAGTGAATGTGGGTTGCCGGGCCCTTTGATACCCACATTCAACTATAAAATATTCTGAATTAGATAGTATAATACATACTCCAAGTATCGAAATGCACGCCATCGTGTCAGGATTCAATATTTCGACAATAATTATGACATCATCAGGAATGAAAAATATCCATATTTGCAAGCTTATACCAAAAGTGTTTAACCAATCAAAAAATTACCTCTAGTGACATAGCTATGAATAAACTAAAGATCAAGCATTCTTACCCTGCTGATCAATATCCTGAATTAATATTCAAATTAATTAATTTTCCTGATTTAAATTTTTAATTAATTATTCAAAAATATGAGAGTTGCATGTCATCAGTAAGTCATGAATCAGATCAGGTAAAAAGGAGGAAGAAGCTCACCACAGATTGGTTTACAAACCATTTAAAGCACAGGTGGCCAAAGTGCAGCCCGACAGTATTTTTTTTCTGGCTGCAAAAGAAAAGTTAAATCAGATTTACGGGTTAAAGAATCAATATTGGATATTGAATAGGGCCAAGCAGAGAGCCTTGATTTGCGAGAGGTTCGAGCCCGCCAACTGAAAATCTCTTCTTTAAAATAATAATGAGGAGATGTGAATAAATTCAAACCAGGGAACACCTCCCACGCGTAAGGACTTTGCGGTTACTACTTATGTTATTGGTACTCTCTGAAGCAGGTGAGTCATTCAGCGAGGCATGCAATTCATGCGAGCCATGACGGTAATTAATGCGGGACGTGTACCAATAGTGCGAGGCACAATACAGTACACACTTGTACAATTTATAAAACAAATACAATAATAAACTATTTTTAACATAATTATTATGAAATTAAGAAGACAATTTCCAGCTATCCAGGAGTGACTTCAAGTAGGCCTATAATGAATGACTATAGGCTATGTAATATTCATTTTAACTCACACTGCGCATTTGCCTCATGCATGGATGGAGGACCTTATTTATTTTTCAAAAAATAAACATAACTAGCAAAGACAATTAAAACGCCTGAACAAACACAATTGAAAGAGTAAACGTCATAATTTAAAATGTATAAAAGACTAATGATAATTAATTTATGGGTTAGCATCTTGTGATCCACCCTGTTTTAAAAACAATTATTACACATGTTCAAAAACGTCCTGGATTGCATTAGATTGGATTTATTCGGTTAAACACCAAGGATAGCCCACAAAAGTCTAGAGGAAGACTTATTTCCAGTGGGGTCCTTCTTGTGATGATTGGACAGTACACCGGGAGACAATCCCCTACTCTTTTCCGAAGAGTGTACTGCGTTCTTTAACGTACACTTTGGCCATAGATGCACACTGGACCAACGGATTAAACGTCTTATCCGAAAGACGGTGCGCTATTGTAACTTGTATTTCAGCCGTCTAGCTGAAACACAAGGAGAGGCAGCAATTTGAATTGAACCAGGGGCCTAGAGATCTCCACGGTTCAACGCACACAAAGTGGCTCCCACCAGATTAGCCGACTGAACTAAGCTGCTCTCTCAACAAAGGCCTTTGAACAAAGGCCCACTCGAATAAACACCCACTCCCCTCCCCACTCTTCCCCCTCCCCCACAAAAAGGGTAATTTGGAATAAACGCCGAATTTTCTCAAAGTAACTATAGACGGATAAAATGGAAGTAACATCATTTTCAACATTAAATTAATTATCACTGTTTTACCCTGGAACTAAATTAACTGCTTATTAGGGATATATAAGCCATGGAAAAACACTTTTTAACATTAATTATGCATAGTAGACTACATGTACCAGTAAACGCTGGCTCCTCAAAAACCCATCTGAACATAAACTTTACTTAATTGTCTGACTGTAATGCCAAATAATATAAAAACAAAGTTATAATTAGCAATCAAATTATAACAAAGTACCACAAAAACATGACTTCAAATTATGCCTGCTCTTATCTTATGCAACAACGATACTACTCATATTTTAAAGGCAAAATAACTTGATACTGTATATTCAGATTTGTATACTGATTGTAAACAGTAACTAAGATGTTCATAATAATTAGAAAATACAAAATTATTATTACATTTCTTTTCCTTTTTTTTTCTTTATTATTAAAAAAAATCAAATATAAATAATATTATGTTTCTCTTGAATTAAAAATAATATTTTATATATATTTGCAATAAAGTATTATATTATGTATGCAGAGGAGTTGTCATACAATATTATATAAATAGACAAAAATATTTTTAGTTATTATAATTATATATTGTATAAACAATAATATTAACTTTTCTTTCGTAAATTGCAACGGACCTTCATCGGCTCTTTTCGTCATTTAGCCAATCAAATCAATGGATTCAGGGTGTGGTGAAATGATAGGAGAGGATGATGGAGCTATGTGTGGCACTTTTTCGGGGAGTCTGTGCATCATAGTTCACAAGTCAGGTCATGGAATAACCCTATAATTTTTTAATATTCTATTTATTTATTATTTATTAGTAATCTATCATAATAAAGTCTAAGAAAAACCATCAATTATTACCAAACGTGATTATACATGCAAGTGGTTACGATTCGTCTACTCAGAATTCATCCCCTCTTCGTCGGTCACCCTCTCCTGTTCCCGTTTGTTTCGGTTGGCGAGGTCTCGTCGTGACTCTTCCAGGATATGACCGGGCCGGATTGAATTAAGTCACTTTTTGATGGAAGGAAATGGTTGATTTTAGTATTACCTGTACTCGATGAGAAGGTAATATGAACATTATAATTTATATCAAAATATTGTCATTATCACTTTTACAGATTTTTAGCGTGTTTTAAGGTGCCTCGCACTTTTGGTACAATATTGCAGTCTTGGTCTTGCCTTTCATGAATGGCAGTTGGACATGGTCACGAGCTTGCATGAATCGCATGCCTCGCTGACTCGCAGCTTGTCCATACCTGTAGAAATCACTGTATGCTCGCATGTAGTAC
>NW_022721921.1:89023-91348 GCF_011630105.1 Anneissia japonica | reverse complement strand
TTTGTAATTAAAAAAAATCAAATATAAATAATAATATGTTTCTCTTGAATTAAAAATAATATTTTATATATATTTGCAATGAAGTATTATATTATGTATGCAGAGGAGTTGTCATACAATATTATATAAATAGACAAAAATATTTTTAGTTATTATAATATATATTGTATAAACAATAATATTAACTTTTCTTTTGTAAATTGCAACGGACCATCATCGGCTCTTTTCGTCATTTAGCCAATCAAATCAATGGATTCAGGGTGTGGTGAAATGATAGGAGAGGATGATGGAGCTATGTGTGGCACTTTTTTTCGGGGAGTCTGTGCATCATAGTTCACAAGTCAGGTCATGGAATAACCCTATAATTTATAATTTTTTAATATTCCATTTATTTATTATTTATTAGTAATCTATCATAATAAAGTCTAAGAAAACCCATCAATTATTACCAAACGTGATATGAAAATGGTTAATTTTACTCGATGAGAAGGTAATATGAACATTATAATTTATATCAAAATATTGTCATTATCACTTTTACGGATTTTTAGCGTGTTTTAAGGTGCCTCGCACTTTTGGTACAATATTGCAGTCTTGGTCCTGCCTTTCATGAATGGCAGTTGACATGGTCACGAGCTTGCATGAATCGCATGCCCCGCTGACTCGCAGCTTGTCAATACCTGTAGAAATCACTGTATGCTCGCATGCAGTACAGATCACCAAGAGTTTTCAACGTGAGATTCATTTTTCAGTGATCGAGAAAAGCATAGTTGCTACAACTTACAAGAATAAGTATACGCAGACATTAATAATGTAGGAGACCAACGTTTTGGGCGACGTTTTAGTATTTGTTGCTAACATTCAGCAATTATAGTTAATGTACTTTCAGACCTTAATAATGTGTACCGTACACATTCGGGACTAAAAAATGTCCCCTGAAAAGGGGTTGGCGTGGTGAAACAAGCTCATATGCTACCGGACACTGGAATAACCGCAGTGCCTTCATGGTCAAGTGGTTATGAGGTTCGCCATGTATGCGAAAGGTCCCGGGTAAGTATAACGCAAGTATTAATAATTGCTGGTTCAAATTTATGATAATTTAAAGTAATACTTTAGTATTAGCACAGGTGGAACAAATAAAGAATGAAGATTAAGATGAAAATCGACAGATTTGGTAATCTATAATAACCAAACCGACGTAAAAATGTTATCGTAAAAAGGTAATGACATTGTATTTACGTATGATTTACGTATGATAGCGTGAAAGGTTAGCCTCAATCAATCAATCTTGCACTGATATAATTCACCGAGGAGCCAAATACAACATCTTCTTCGGAAATAGAGTTCCAAATTTTGATAATTCTTCGACAAAACCATCTTGGTATCCGACCAGTTGGTCGAAATCCAGTTTGCCGCAACCTTGTTTGCCGAATGAGGCCTCTTTGTCGAAAAACAGTTTGACGAATCCAGTTCAACGAAAACATGAAATCCCAGTTGGCAGAAACCCAGTTTGCCGAAAGTTTACCGAATTTTGTCGTCACCGTAGTTCAAAAGCGCAGCACACTACTATTTTGAACTAAATGTAATAACGACGAATTATGTAGGCGAAACTGAATGTCACAACTCAGACTTAACAACCACAAAAAAAAAAAAAAAAAAAAAATAGTTACAGACCATCAAAGAGGTTCCTTGTTGCTCACCACTTGAATTCACCACGTCATATTATCAGTGATTTTTGCGATTTAATCTTAGGCACCGATTTCAAATCTACTAAGGCTAGATGATGTGCTGATCCGTTGGGTGTTGTGATTCGTGAACATCTTTTAATGATCTATAGATCAATGCTTTACTTACTCCTTTCTTTATTATTTATAAAAACCAGCAAGCTCCAAAATATTTCTTTAGATTTCAACAGTAATGGAATTATCATGGATGGACGTTCGGATTTCTTGCATCATACATCGATAATGTGATATTGTGGTATCTCTTCACAATACTAAATTCCCTTCAAAGATTATTCATATTCTTAGCATTCAATATCAACCATTCAATAAAGAATGTACTGACATCGAGTAAAAAAAAAAAAAAAACAAAAACAAAACGAAAAAACATAAGGAACCTAAGATAACTACGTAGTCAAGTCCTATCATATATGCCAGCCGAGTCGAGCCGAATTATGAATGCCTGTTCAGGCCAGTATCCCTTGTATATAATGCATCAGCTCGAATACATCCGTGCACACGCTGCAAACGACAATTTTCGGCCATACGCGATTCCGTAATGAACTAACGCGACAAGAGGGGCTCATGTCTCTTATACACATCT
>NW_022721921.1:78142-88754 GCF_011630105.1 Anneissia japonica | reverse complement strand
ACTGTATACAATAGTAACATATTTTTTGTATTTTCTTTTTACATTTGCAATTGTAATCAAATTTTACAGACAGTTTTGGCAACTAAATTGACATGCATTTTTCTGTAAAAATACATAATTATTTTTTACAGTGTAGCGTGAAAGGTTAGCCTCAATGGCCTTTATAAACCCACATTTATCTAATCTTGCACTGATATAATTCACCGAGGAGCCAAATAAAACATCTTCTTCGGAAATAGAGTTCCAAATTTTGATAATTCTTCGACAAAACCATCTTGGTATCCGACCAGTTGGTCGAAATCCAGTTTGCCGCAACCTTGTTTGCCGAATGAGGCCTCTTTGTTGAAAAACAGTTTGACGAATCCATTTAAACGAAAACATGAAATCCCAGTTGGCCGAAACCCAGATTGCCGAAAGTTTGCCGAATTTTATCGTCACCGTCGTTCAAAAGCGCAGCACACTACTATTTTGAACTAAATGTAATAACGACGAATTATGTAGGCGAAACTGAATGTCACAACTCAGACTTAACAACCTCAAAAAAAAAAAAAAAAAATTAGTTACAGACCATCAAAAGAGGTTCCTTGTTGCTCACCACTTGAATTCACCATGTCATATTATCAGTGATTTTTGCGATTTAATCTTAGGCACCGATTTCAAATCTACTAAGGCTAGATGATGTGCTGATCCGTTGAGTGTTGTGATTCGTGAACATCTTTTAATGATCTATAGATCAATGCTTTACTTACTCCTTTCTTTATTATTTATAAAAACCAGCAAGCTCTAAAATATTTCTAAAGATTTCAACAGTAATGGAATTATCATTGATGGACGTTCGGATTTCTTGCATCATACATCGATAATGTGATATTGTGGTATCTCTTCACAATACTAAGTTCCCTTCAAGGATTATTCATCTTCTTAGCATTCAATATCAGCCATTCAATAAAGAATGTTCTGACATCGAGTAAAAAACAAAACAAAAAACAAAAAAACAAAACGAAAAAACATAAGGGACCTAAGATAACTTCGTAGTCAAGTCCTACCATATATGCCAGCCGAGTCGAGCCGAATTATGAATGCCTGTTCAGGACAGTATCCATTGTATATAATGCATAAGCTCGAATACATCCGTGCACACGCTGCAAACGACAATTTTCGGCCATACGCGATTCCGTAATGAACTAACGCGACGAGAGGGGCTCAACGGATAAACCTGACATAGTTTCCATAACCAAAACTCATCTTAAGCCATATCTAGCTGATAACCTGTTTTGTTTGGATGGTTATCACATGGTTCGCCGTGATCGCCTACATAAGGAATGTGGTGGCGTTTTAATTTATATTCGAGATGATGTGTCTTTTAAAATAGAGCATCTGGATAACTCTTCGCCCAAAACGACTACCGTGTTCAATCGCTAACATTACTGTTGGCCTTGTGTATCACCACCGGGAGCCTATGACTGGGAAATGTCTTGACACATTATTCGCCGTTTGGATTACGTCAGTAGTATCTACCATAGTACCGGTTTTCTTGTTTTGGGTGATTTTAACCATAAAAGACCATCGGTTGACTAAAAAACCCGCTCAAGCAAATAGTTAAAGTGCCGACTAGGGAGGAGGCAATTCTTGATTTGATTTACACTTCGTTGGATAGTATGTACAGTGCTTCCGTTGCTAGTCCACCTTTGAACTGTTCAGATCATAATGTGATTATATGAAACTCCAACTTTCGTATGCCCAATATATCGGGTGTTAGCGTCGCCAAACGTAAAACGATTAGTGAACACAATTTCGAAAGAACTTTTCGCGTCTGATCTGCATAATTTACGTTGGCATGACCTATACCGTTTGAATGACTGTGCAAGTCAGTTCAAGTTTTTATAGTGATCAATGATGATTTTAATTGATAGACATTTCCCTATTGTTACTGTTAATAAAGACAGCCGAGACAAACCATGGGTTAATATAATGTGTTCGAGAAGGCTATACGCGAGCGCCAAGTTGCATTCAACAGAGACCGCTTTACTGAGCAGACGTGCAAGCGTCTCCGTAACAAGGTAAACCATCTTGCTGTATCTCTTCCGAGAAAATTTTATAAGAACGATTTAGAACACTTATTCAAATCAGATTCTCGTTCATGGTGGGAGGGAGTAAATCAGTTTTTAAACTTAGGGAGGGAAAATGTTATTGCTCTTAAGCATTCTGAATTCAGGAGAGGGTTTGCCCATTACTTGACAATCTGATTGTTACTCCTTTTGAGGTTTAGTCTTTGCTTATAAAGAAATTAAGCCTAACAAAGCCCCAGGCCCAGATTATATCCCCCCTTGGGTCCTACAAGAGTTCTCTCATATTTTAGCCAACCCCCTGTGCTTAATTTTTAACTCTAGTATAAGAGAGGGGTTTATCCCAGAGATATGGAGGTGTGCGGACGTAGTTCCGATTCCAAAGTGTAAACAGGCCTGTATCCAGAGGGGGGGGGGGGGGGTGGGGTTATAGTTCATGAGAACCCCCTTTTCAAGCAAACCCCCTCTTTTCTGGCGAAATCCCCTCTTTAAATTTCCCAAATAAGTCCTCCAACCCAACTAATGCACTTCAGACCCACCCAGACACAGACATTTTCAAACATATCTGCTTTTATAGCATTATTTAGACCCATAAAGCACAAAATTCCTCTTGCCTTGGGGGTTTCGCCGACCCCACCGGGACTTCGACTGTAGACCTCACGCCCAGAAAACCCCCAGTTTAAAGAACCTGACTACGGGCTTGGTAAACCCCCTAGGTCTGTTGAAAAAGACCTCCGGCCAATTTCCTTAACATTATATACAGTTAAAATTTTAGAAAGGGTAGTTGGTGAAATATGGGAGCAAGTTAAAATCGTTAAAATCATCCTTAACCAGTTTGGGTGCTCTAAAGTAGTATCAACGTTTGACGCATTAGTAAATTTTCTCAATAAAATTATAGTAGATTTATTTTGTTTTTAAATCACTCTTTTTTAAACAACCATCATATTTGCTACATTTTCTTACGCCATACTCTCCAACTCGTGCACTTCGTTCTTCCGATAAATTTCTTCTTCAAGCCCATTCAAAATGGAGAAAGCTAAAACATATGGACAACGCTCTTTTTCTGTTCAGGCACCTTATATTTGGAATCTATTACCTCTTTCTGTTCGACAATCTTCAAATTTAAACTCATTTAAATCTAATTTGAAAACATTTAATTTGGTTAATTGTTCACTGCGCCTTTGATAATATTTTTTGAATTGGCGCGTTATAAATTTCTGCATATTATTATTATTATTATTATTATTATTATTATTATTATTATTATTATTATTATTCTATTTTGTGTGTGTGCGTGTGTGTGTGTGTGTGTGCGTGTTTGTGGTGTGTTTGTGGTGTAGTTTTTATGTTTTCTTCCATTTTGTTAAACTTATTAATTTGATTTATTCTGTAATGTTAATGAGAGATTTCAGTAAAGTTCTTCGTATATTTCATTATCTTCATCCACTAGAAATGTTTGAAGCAAATTATTTAAAAATCACATCATACTAACTTATTTTGCCAGTTAGACACCTCACTTTACCATCCAACCCACCCACAGCACATACCAGGTTTGAAATGTAAAATAGCTCAAATCATTTATTTAAACTATAGTACAAACTTGTAAAGTAAATATTAAGAACTAACTTTAAACTACAGTACAGATTACAGACATAGTATAAGTATTAATATCAGAATATGAGAAATAATAGAACAAAGAATCATGGTTAAAGTATTAAGGGAATATAGAAAGAAAAAAATAATTCATTTTACATAGAAATACTATTGCAGCTGTCCGCTCATGAATAAACAAAAATAATAACTGGTAACAAAGTAATATCAGGTATAAACTATCTCCCTCTCGAAGCCATCCTGGTATATCTGAATCAAGGTTTCGGGGTTCTGAAGATTGAGATTATGATTGTAATGACTTAAACTACTATTATAAAGTCAAACTTTCTCCCACGCCGGACACCATCCGGGTATTTATGAGTCGTGGTTTGGGGCCATTTTGAATGCAGGTAGACAAAAGGATGGCATTGCTCGAGTGGTTGTGGCGGTTACGAATCAGAACTCTTGAATTCGTGACATTACCGGGATGATATGGGTCGTTTATAATTGATTTCGGATTGCCGGAGGACACTTTAGAACAAAACTACTATAATTAAAAATCACTACAAATACTAACAAAAAGAACGATAATTTAAAAAAAAATACATTTGGAAAATAAGGTTGCAACGCTCATTGCTTGAACTTCAAGCCGGACAAGTCAAGAGTATGCTCCTCACTTTCACAAAATTAAAGACAATTATCCTTCATTTTACAATTTTTAAGAAACTTATATACAGTAAAATATACAGTAAGTAAAATTATCCATACATATTTACACATCCAGCTAGAAATTATGGAAGATAAGTTTAGACATAAAACAACTTAATGCTTAACAATTTTTACCAAATTATACCTTGAAATAGAAATCTTTGCAATAAAATTAATTAAATTATTACTTTTTCGAATTCTTTTAAAAAATTACTTCAATAGTTACCGCACAAATGGCATTTTTACGTTATTTAAGAAACCTATATACAGTAAAATATACATAAAATAAATGTACCCATACATATTATTTAAGGTGTAGGACCGGATCGGCCGCGATATATTTGTATGGAACGCCAAGTAGGCGCAAAGCTGTGCATGCTGTGTGTGTGTGGTTAATCTATTGCTGCTACAGTATCCATTATTCGTGTCTTATTGTTAGGTCTTAATATGCTGCCAAATAATTAATGTGATTTTAAGGAAACCAGGGCATTATTATGCTGCCATTAGTTTGCCAAAACAGTGGATTTTATTAGGTTTGTGTAAGTCCCGTGTAAGTTTAGATGGCATATATCTCGTTTTATCTATTTGAAACATACTTGATTGATTGATTTATTTTTCACATAATGAACAAAAAAAAAACATATATACGAATGCACATATTATGCAATCATATGTTGATAATCAAACTAAATGAAATAGATTTTATTTTATTATTTGTGTGTGGTTAATCTATTGCTGCTACAAATCCATGATTTCGTGTTGTATTATCAGGTATTTATGCTGCAATTAATGTGCTTTTAAGCAATTCAATGGCATTAATACTGCGAAGAGTTTGCGAAGAAAACAGTGAATTTTATTAGGTTTGTGTAAGCTATTATTAATGTTTTAAAATTCATATATTTCGTTTTATCTATTTGAGAGAAACGAATTTATATGTTGATAATCAAACCAAAGGATTTTATTATTTTCATATTACAGTGTCGATGAATATTATTGAAGAAGAAAAAGAAGAACGTTGATAATATTAATTATACTGGCAAATCAGTGGATTTTTATTATATTTTTCGTAATATTATTAAAACTTTAAAGTATTTGATACTTTATGTTTCGTTGTATATTATGTCTAGGCCTATACGTTCTTAAATGATTGATTGATTGATTGATTGATTTGAAGCAGGAAGTATATAAACGCCACAAAAAAATTATTGATGCCCTGTCCGGCACTCGAAATTTGCTACCGACGTTGGCAGGCTGTGCTGCCGACCGGCACTGTTTTTTCAATGATTCTGTGTATAACGTTAAAAACAAAACAAAACAAAAATAAATAAAATAAACACGAAATACATCGCCCTAAAATCAAGAACTTGAGAAGATAACAATAGAAATACACGTTTCCGTGGTTACGCTTATATTGGATAGGGCAAAACATTCGCGTAGAACGAGTGTGCATAGTGTCCGATTGATGAATCACCTAAGAATACGAATTCACAAACTGGTTAAAAGTTCAACCTGGTTTAACGAGTAATAATACAGATATAACACACAACAGAGGTTAATGATCATAATCAATGTCTGAATTAAGCTTATGTAAAATAATTAATACACAAGAAAAAACACGTCTTTTAGGCCATGGCCAGACCCTACATTATAGCGTCTGTATAGGCGAGCAACTCGGTGAACAACTACAATCCTGAACCATCGCACATGCTCGTAAAGTTTTCATGGAGAAAGATCAGGCAAATTTTCAGCATTTGACATTCTTTCCTTGTCTCCGATAACGTTCCTGAATTGGCGGCGTACAAAGACTTCGTCTCCGATAACATTCTTGAATTGGCGACGTACATAACTTTGTGTTTTTTATTCTCTCGAGAGTGTCATTGGACCCTACTTGTTGGAACGTTTCTCACTGAATTAATTGTTACTAGGAAACTTAGTACTGGCAGCTTGATACCTATTTAAAGCAATTTATTTCCATTCATGCCTAGATTAAACGCATTATTTCCAAGTAGAATGTTTTTCATTCGTTTACACCTATTAACTCTGATGAAATCACTTTATTTTAGTCATTATTAATTAATTAAATTATTAATTGATATATAAGGCACTTATATCATCGTGTTTGTAAATGAGGTAAATTAAATTATTTATATATGGTAACCAATCAATCACGGTTTATCTGGAATGGACGTATAATCGTCTTGTAATAGGTACGCTTGTTATTGTACATATAATAATTATAATTCAGGATTAATTAATTATATTATATACTTTATTCCAAAATACAAATCAAGTTTCTTGATAAGTTAAAGCTATAGTTAAATTAAATTTCTTCCAAGCAGGATAAAATAAATGTAAAACACTTCTTAACTAAAAATTATGCTATTAAAACTACTTCGTAAAACAATCAATCTTAATAAAAATGTACTAAATTACATTATTTAAACAGTATTGTGTTCTTTTAAGTAGAAGTGAAAACAAACAATACATTTTTATCTATACTCTTTATTTCAACAATTTGATTTTATTACGGATGATTTCCCTGTACAGTATACCCCCTAACCTGCGACCAACGTTGCACTGTTATCTAATTTACGCTCTGATTACACTACTCGGCGTTCCATACAATAACCGTTATTTGGGCATTGAATATCTAGCGGCCGGACTGGTGCGCGACCGAACCGGACATCATTACATATTTACACGTCAACATTGATATTACGAAGGTTTAGTTCTGATATAAAAATACTCAATGCATTAGGATGTCTTCCAAATTTATTTAAAAGTATTGAGAAATCAGTATACCGCCCTCCATTCTAATTCAAGGATTTTGTTATATAGTTTATAAGATCCGTTCGGCAGGTCTGCTAATATGATGTTGAATTGAAGCCCAATAGATTAGGTTAGTATCCTAGCATAACTTAGGCCTAATGAATTTTGTTCACTTACTTACTTACTTACTTACTTACTTACTTACTTACTTACTTACTTACTTACTTACTTACTTACTTACTTACTTACTTACTTACTTACTTACTTACTTACTTACTTACTTACTTACTTACTTACTTACTTACTTACTTACTTACTTACTTACTTACTTACTTACTTACTTACTTACTTACTTACTTACTTACTTACTTATTCTTTGTCTATTGGGTGGTTTAATCATGGCTCTTGTTGATTACAATGTAGGCTACACGTCTTGCTTCTTAATTACATTTGACACAACGGTCATTTCGTGCTTACCACCCTCTATAACAAAATTCAACTTTCAGTTAGATTTTGCTTTTCGAATTTCTTGTTTTATTTTAGTTGTTGTAATAACTTTATTAGTAATGTACATTAACTGAATTATTAACTTTGATCTGTCGCTGAAGTCGATAGTTCTAGCTTCATGATTTAATAAAACGTCGTGAAAAAAAAAAAACAAAAAAAAAAACAAAAAAAAAAAACAATCAACTATTTAACAAATCTGTGTCAGAAATGTTTTACCGAGCGCTATAAAAGGTTAAATCGAATGTGTAGAGCTACAAAATTTTTCAAAAATATTTGTTCACCTATAACCATTCCGATCATTTCCATACGTGGGCCTGGTTTTACTTCGCATCAATACTGGCCGCACCACGGGAGTTTTAGGATTAAACCTACTCGAAACATTCACGGTGACATGATATTTTTACTGACGGAATAATAGCAGAAACGACAGCAAATAATAATAGCTGACAATATATTATTTATTCATAATAGTGATACGACAATGTTTGATGCCGACGATGATAAATATGGCAATAGCAATTATGACGACCATCGTGTGAAAGCGCTTCTAAAATGGCGATGTAACATAAATTAGCACCCAGTAGAAACGATCGAGCTTTTTGGCCTAGATTTTTCATTTTTATAGGCATCCTACACTAACTTCCTATATCAGAAATCATCTTCAGTAACATTTTTGAAGATCCCACCACAAAAAAAATAAATAAATAAAAATGTGACTTTGAATTAAAAAGTATCGCATGCCTATATGTTCAGTGGCCAAGTTGTATAATCGTTATGTTTTAAACCTCGGCCTTCTCAAAACACGGGCTACAAATCGGTCAAACAGTCACCCAGAGACTCCACCTCTCTCCACCCCACTAACATCAGGATCAATCGCTCACCCCTAGGGCATCTCCAATGCAGTATAGTGCCGAAAATGGGATAAGCCAGGAAGTACCTTTTTATACCGTATATACTCGCGTATATACGAGGCTTAAAAATAACAATATATGATCGCAAACTGGGGTCGTCTTAGACGCACGACATACAAATTTTAGATTTATTAAATAGTGTTCGTCGTATGTGCAAATCGTCCGCCGTAACACATGCTACTACATTGCAATAAAGCTACTAAATGTTAGTATGAATGAACGCGAATTTAATTACGGAGACTCAACTTTTAAAGTCTCATGAAATGGTATTATTTTGTAAGATTAGCTTTGCATTTGGCTCCGATTTTAGCCAGCTAGATGACAGTATAAAGACCATAAAAAGCAGAAAAAATAGAAATTCCGACGATGAAACAGGGAGTAGTTTTACATACAAAAAACGGCTAAAAATCTCGGGGGTCGTCTTATACGTGGGGGGGGGGGTTGTCTTATGCGTATGGGGGGGGGGGGGGGTTGTCTTATGCGTGGGTTGCCTTATAAGAGAGAATATACGGCAATAGTATAGGTTATCAACTTTTAATAAGTCATTATATCGTAAAAAAGTGATTTCAATCATTAATTTCATACGAAAATCCTTTATGTTGTGGAAATTTAAGAGAATTTGAAGGTCTAATTTTGTAATCACAAGTTAAACATATAATAAATAATGTATATTCAATAAAGTGATTTGCAGTCGTTTTATTTAAATGACATTTTTAAAACATGATTATTGTAAAAATTACGGCGTACATTAATTGTACATGATAAAGCCAATATTTTCCGAAACAAATTTAATGAAACTTTTGGTCTAAAAAAATAGATTTATTATGGTGATGAGAAGCATAGGCATACTGATCAGAGCCTTGTCAATTATCAATTTATTTTTGGTTTTCTAAATCAGCATACACTATAGTGTCTCAGAAAAATACCCGTCCCTTGGGCTTGGGTAATTTTATTTTATTTGTTTGTACCAATTTAAAATTTTGGCCTAAAATACCCTATTTTAAACTAATTAAGATGGGGTATAGGTAAAATAAATTTTAATAAAATAAAATGAATAATGACGACATCATGATAAATTGCCAGATAGCGTCCATTTTGGCGAGTAAAACATTTGTAAAGATATTTCATAATTTTATCATATCACGTTGATATCGCGTTAGACGAAACTCAAATTCTAAATTGCAATTTCTAACTCCCACTTATCAACTTTTTAAAGGAAGGCACACTATCTTCCAAAAGCATCCTCCTGTAGAACAGGAACCCAGTAGACCCAGAACCCTCCTGTCCAGGGCCCTAGACCCTCCCGTGGAAAAAAGCCAATAATAAATTAGTAAATAACGAACATTGTTGTCCTAGCCTGTGTCTATACCCAAAATATGGACGCAGGCTTTTACTGAGTCTAATTCTGTCAACATAACAGTAAAATGTCAATCTCTCTTTTCGCATATCATAGATTCATCTAGCCATTGGATTAACTGAGTAAAGCAATCGTAATTTTGGCTAAAGTGAATTCCGTTATCTAGAGTAAAACTCTTCTAGCATTGAGGTGATCGTCTTATAGAATATACATGCGTGTCGGTGATGTGAAATAACAACTGTTACAGTTATTTATGCTACCTCGTTTTGGTTAATGATGCAGTTGAATTAATCGACAGCTCTTATGAAAGACGGTGATGAGGACAGCGTCACATAGACAACATTAGACTAGACTGATTAATGCATTAGGTGTCTATTTTCTAGAAATTATGTGAATCTTAATTCAAATAACAACATCTGCTTCTCCCATTAGTTTTTGAGTTATGCGCCTGGAAGGACACTCACACCACCCCCACACACACACACACACCGACATGCGCTATTGCCTACCCTTCACCTTTCTTTCGGACAGGCGAGGACACGAGGCAAATAATAAGAACAGCATACATCGAGCCAGGGACGTACCCAGGATTTTGAAAGGGGGGGGGGAGCCGTTATTCGAATTACGTATGACCCCGGCGGGGTCAAGGGGACGAATCCCCCTGTGAAGTAGCGCACTCTGAACGTTCTTAGGACTGTTTGAGA
>NW_022721921.1:76071-77712 GCF_011630105.1 Anneissia japonica | reverse complement strand
AGACATACATCAGGAGCCGACTCGATGGAGTTTAATGTCATACCCAGGGAAGGCCACAGATCTGTTTTGAAACTGTCTCTTATACACATCTAGATGTGTATAAGAGACAGGCAAAAATAATTATATAATAAATCAACAGTGGCAGATCCAGGAATTCGAAAGAGAGGTGAAGGAGGGAGGGACTTTCACAAACCGAGGAACCACCCACCTCAGCCCCACCATGGTTGGGGCTGAGGTAAGAAAATTTATTACTAGTGTATCTCTAGATGGCCGGAAATTACACTCACGCACTTCAATTTGAATATATTTTTCTTCTTTATTTTTTTTTCCTTAAAAAAATGAAGGGGGGGGGGCCTTAAATCCACCTCTGCTCAAAACATTCTTTATCCAGAATAGTCATAATCATGAAAAATGTACATGAAAAACCAGATCACATCCTAAAAACAAACAGCAGTCACTAAGACATACATCAGGAGCCGACGACTCGATGGAGTTTAATGTCATACCCAGGGAAGGGCACAGATCTGTTTTGAAAGGTGGAGGGGGAGGGCATTTAGTGAGTCGACACCCACCTCAGCCCCCACAATGGTTGGAGCTGAGGTGAGAAAATTTGAGGAATTACCTCTAGATGGCCAGAAATGACACTTTTAGTAAAATTCATCATCATCACATCACCATTAGTCAAAATGAAGCGCCAAAAAAAATTCTCATGATCTTATATCATGGATTTTTGACAACCATAGAGATCTTATTAATGTGTGTGTGTATGTCATCGAAAACAAAGCTTAAAAACATTGTCTCTGAGTATGTACTTTACATAGGCCTACTTCAAAAACGTGATTTCACAACCACCTCAGCCCCACCATGGCTGGGGCTGAGGTGAGAAAATTTGAGGAAATAGTACCTCTCAAGATGGCCGGAAATGACACTTTTATATAGTAAAATTCATCATCATCTCATTACCATTATAGTCAAAAAGAAACGCCAACAAATTTCTCATGATCTTTTATCAGGAATCTACTTAATATCCAGGACAAATTAGGCCTAATTATAGCTTACTAAGCTTTAACTATATATACTATAGTATGATCAACAAATCACAACTTTTTTTTTCGCATTTAGCACAATTTTCTTCACTTTTTATTGCTATTAAAATTATTATCAATAATTACTATGGTCATTATCATAATTGTTATTATTATTATTACTATTAGTAGTAGTATTATTAAACAAACATGATCTTTTATCAGGGATTTTTGACAACCATAGAGATCTTATTCTTAATATGTGTGTGATATACCATAGAAAAAAACATAGAAAAAAAAAGCTTAAAAACATTGTCTTTGAGTATGTACTTTACATAGGGCTACTTCAAAAACGTGATTTCACAACGACCTCAGCCCCACCATGGCTGGGGCTGAGAATTTGAGGAAATAGTACCTCTCGAGATGTGCCGGAAATGACACTTTTATATAGTAAAATTCATCATCATCACATTACCATTATAGTCAAAATGAAACGCCAACAAATTTCCCATGATCTTTTATCAGAGATCTACTTAATATCCAGGACAACTTAGGCCTAATTATAGCTTACTAAGCTTTAACTATATATACTATATTATGATCAACAAATCACAAC
>NW_022721921.1:73835-76044 GCF_011630105.1 Anneissia japonica | reverse complement strand
TATTATTATCAATTATTACTATCGTCATCATCATCATTGTTATTATTATTATTATTACTAGTAGTAGTATTATTAAACAAACATTTAAAGAAACTTGCAAAAGGATAAAAACGAAATTGAACCACAGTATCGCATTTCTATCTTAAAAGACCTGGCCTGAGATTTATGAATTTAAGACTTTTTTAAATCACGCTTAGGCCTATGTATAACGTGTAATGATGCATATTTACATGTTTAGAAGTATTCATTTTGAGTGATCCCAGGAAAGAATTTGTATTGGCTCAAGAATACAAATTCTTGAGCCAATACAAATTCTTTCCTGGGATCACTCAAAATGAATTTGTATTGGCTCAAGAATAAGCTTTAAAATTTTAACACTGTGTACAAAGGGGGGGGGGTGGAGCCGCGGCTCCCACGGCTCCCCCCCCCCCTGGATACGTCCCTGCATCGAGCCCTAAAATATTCGGTTCTGTGACGCTGATGATTATTGGTGGATTCACACTCAATAGCATAATTAGCATAAATTTAATCATCAATCACTTAATAATTAATGAAGATCTATTGTTATGTTGTGGTTGTCATCCTATTGTTTAATTAATTTAGTTTTTTGTCGTGTTACTAGTACGATATTTCATGTAGTAATCGTATTATAGTACATATTAATTATGCAGCACCTTTTCATTAAACATAACAGCTTTAACCTTAATAAATTATAAGGCCTACTAGATTTTACCTCCATAGCAAATATAAGACTGAAGCTGAAACGATTTCGAGACGGTATTGTACTTCGCTAATACTTACTTCATGGCACCATTCTAATATTTTAACAACTAAGGATTAGATCGTCGTAGCGATTCTGTGTATAAAAAGTATGAAATTTAAATTGTATGCTTATTAAAACAAGATACGTTTGAAGTTTAAAATACTAACTTCATTATGGGTATGATATGGTGCAAGTGGATCTTGCTTTTTATTTCGCTACTTACGTATTGTCCAGTGTGCAATGCTACAAATGGTAAGTTTAACTTAATTAATATAATTATCACGATTATCATCATAATTTTATCACGATTATCATCACTGATTATTATCATCATCACTGATAATAATTATCATCATCACTTTTATGGCAATTGTAGTCATCATTATCATCATCATCATCATCTCATTATCATCATTAATATAATCATTACCATCATCATTATTATTATGCAGAAACTCTCATTTTGGTGTAGGCCTATTTGACTAGGGTGCAGTAACTTCCTTCATTAAAATATAAAAAAAATATATTTTTTTTGTGTGTGTAGAGTAGACCTACGCTAAATTTCAAGGGTATGAAATAGTACTTTTTGGAGTATTTGCAATGCAGAAACTCCAAGATTGTGTATCGTTGTCCAAAATCAATCTTGTTTAAAACCCAAAACTCCAATTTGAGAGTATGCGTCTATAATACGATGTTAGAGTGTAAGCAACCATTTACAGAAGTTTTGTAGGCTTAAGGCCTGTTTACACTATGACGATTACGATCATCGACAAAAAGTTAAAAAGATATTGTTCATATAGAAAATTAAAAAAAGTAAGAGAAGTTTTACACTAGCACGATTGATCATGTATACAATAAAAAAATTACCATTTCACAAATCAAATCAAATAACGTCATAACTATGGAAAAACGATAAATCGTAGTAGTAAAAATGATTTTGCTTACCTGGAAGGACACTCACACCACCCCCCCCCCCCCACACACACACACCGACATGCGCTATTGCCTACCCTTCACCCTTCTTTCGGACAGGCGAGGACACGAGGCAAATAATAAGAACAGCATACATCGAGCCAGGGACGTAGCCAGGATTTTGAAAGGGGGGGGGCATTATTCGAATTACGTATGACCCCGGCGGGGTCAAGGGGGCGAATCCCCCTGTGAAGTAGCGCACTCTGAACGTTCTTAGGACTGTTTGAGAGGATAAAGTGAAAATTGCAATAAACGCATTATAAATAAGCGCAAAAACAATTATATAATAAATCAACAGTGGCAGATCCAGGAATTCGAAAGAGAGGTGAACCAGGGAGGGAGACTTTCACAGACCGAGGAACCACCCACCTCAGCCCCACCATGGTTGGGGCTGAGGTAAGAAAATTTATGATTAGGGCATCTCTAGATGGCCGGAAATTACACTCTCGCACTTCAATTTGAATATATTTTCCC
>NW_022721921.1:64215-73546 GCF_011630105.1 Anneissia japonica | reverse complement strand
TCCCCGGAAATATATCTTTTAATACCATTACCGGCGGAACCGGATGTCTATGGAGATTTTTGCATGGTGGGAAAAAAAATGCATGAAAAGAAAGAGGGAAGAATGAGAGGGAGGGGAAAGAGGGTGTTTATCCAGTCCCCGACCGAGTTAGATTTTCTCGGAATTCACATTGGCGAGGGATCAGGGGTCCTGACCTCCCCTCTTCTCGACCTATTGTTACGTATGCAAAGTATGTATGCTGGAGCGCATAATAATAGGCTTATTTACTGTAAGAAGAATGAGAAAAAAAATCCTGACCGTTTTCAAGGAGGAAAACCTTGAATTTTGAAGAACTTAAAAGTCATTATAGTCATTATAAGACACTTAAGAATAATTGGGGGAAGCTCATTTCCCGCCATTTAGAAATCAACATTTTTCCGGGGAGAACCCGAACCCGCCTTTCCTCTTTGGGGTTCATTAATTCATTGAATTGTTTTGAAGAGGAGGAAACCTTGAATTTTGAAGAATTTAAAAGTCATAAAAAGACACCTTAGAAGTCGGGAAAGCTCATTTCCCGCCATCTAGGAATCGAAATTTTCCCGGAGGATCATTAGGGACTGGTTTCAAACTATTTAATGCTTTCCTTTCCTGGCGTTATGTTGGATGGGTGCAGTTTTGTGGACCTTACTATGTTCGTGACCTTAGCTTTTAACAGGTCACCCTGAGCTTTCGGGACTAATTTGCAAGCCATTTGTATAGAAACCCATATCTCTTCCATGGGCTTCTTTTTTTGTGTATACTACTGCAAAATTAAGGCCATTAGCCAATAGGCTGGTTTCATCCTTTATTTAAAATTTTTTTTCGATAAGTTCACCATCCACCTTTTGAGTTGTTGTCCAACAAGTTTACACTCTCCTTCGTGTCTCGTTTCAAAGGCGGCGGAAGCGGGGGCAGGGGCCATTGGCCCACCCACTTTTTCTACTGGGGGCCTCCCCCCCCCCACACTTTTTTGACTGTTCCCAGCACCAATGACAGACATTTTACGAACGCTGCAATGTCATTATTATTATTATTATTATTATTATTATTATTATTATTATTATTATTATTATTATTATTATTATTATTACTACTATTATTATTATTATTACTATTATTATTTGGTGCTTACACCTTGTTTATTTGCGCCTTATACATTGACCTGTTATTATTATTATTATTATTTTTATTATTATTATTATTATTATTATTATTATTATTATTACCTTTAATTATTGTTATTAGTGTATTTACTGTAGTTAATAATAATATTTATTATTATTATTATTATTATTATTATTATTATTTCATATTTTTCTGGTATCCAGGTAAACAAAGTTTCCGCGGTAACCTCTGTACCCATCCCTGTAAAACCAGCCATATTCAACAACATTGGGCCCCTTCACTCGTTTAAAAAAAAACTGGATAGCCCTTGAATGTTAGTGCTGTATATTAGTATATTAGTATTATTACGCCATAAATTTATTGCCTAAATTTAGAGTGTCTACTAGAGGGAAACACAGGATTTAATTAAAACATGTTTTAACTATTCAAGTGATAGTACAAGTCAACTAAAGCGTGATAAATAATTGATTTTGCTTCAGGTTGAATTTGGTAAGTGTAATTAAACTTGTTCCAGCAGTATGTTTCTCGAACTTCTACGTTGTTTGTGTAGGCATAGGCCTATACTGTATTTCCAAAGTTAATTCATAGCATATTGTATCCTGTTTATTTATAGAACATGTTTTATTTAATTGTATATTTGTTATTCCTTGAATTATATATACTTTCGTGTTTCTTGCACTTGTACTTGATTGCATATTTCACAATACCCTTCACGTCATGTAAATATAACTATAGTATAGTAATTGTTATTCCTTGCATTATATATGACATTCGTGTTTCTTGCACTTAATTATTCCTTTAGAAATAAGCAACTTAATTAAATCTTGAACAATATATCCTTCGCAGTAGACCTAATAACATTTATCTTATTTCCAAGATGTAAAATAGTCCTACGAATTTAAATTAAGAGTTGCAAAAATGTTGTTCAACAACTATCGTTGGTCTGGAGTAGATGCTCTCAGACCCCACTAATTTTAATTTTAAAATCCTGTATACGTGGATAGGGGTTGCGGGTCTATTTAAAACCAAAATGGTTAAGTACCCCCCCCCCCCCCCCGCTCTGACTAATGATCGGACCACTTGCAAAAATTTCCGACGGCTATATGACGACATGACATGAAATCGATTCATGATTTGGGATAAAGTGCAAGTAGATAATTTTGATAAAATCCAGATAATTTTAAAATTCAAGAATCGTTTAAAATGTTTTCATAAATTTATAAAATAAAATTCAATACAATACGGTACTTACAAAGGAATCTATGGTATTTCCCATGAAATCTGCCAACACGTTCTTTAAAACGTATATAGAATGTATATAGAAGTTTATCCCCAATTACGATGTAAAAAATAATTAATTCCATAAAAAATCAATTTATAATTCTATAGAAATTGTGTATTATTTATTCTATACATTTAATTGTATATCTAAAGACTATATAAACAATTTTATCGAAAATCTTTTAAAATTACACAGAGAATATATCAGAATAAAACGAGAATATAGGGATTTTCTAAAAGAAAAATAGATAGACACTATATTTTAAAAATCTGAAGAGAAAATATATAATGAAATCTAGAAATTGTATAAAATTTAATTAGAACTCTTTCTATAAAAAGTATATACATTTTTTCCTCGAAATAATTATCTATATAGAATTATAGTTCTATAGCACTATCTCTATAGAGCATGAATTGGTCTTGTATAGAGACAAAATCTTGGATCATTGTTCAATAGAATTGTATTTCTATAGAACTATATCTCTATAGAGAATGGATAGGTTTTATATAGAGAAATTATTCTTGGATAAATTTTCTATAGAATTCTATTAAAACTCTTAAACCTCTATAGAATTCTATAAAATATTTTACTACGGGATAGAAGGGTAATTTTTATCCATCGGGGGAAAAGTGAAGTTTCCGCCGGGGAACCCTTCTCAAGGATAACACTCAGGATTAATAATTCATTGAGGTCGTGGAAGCAATCTCGACTTCCACTTTGTTCAGAAATATGTGGCGCGTTCAAGGGGGAGGCTAAATTGTTCAATTTTTTTTAATGGAGATATATTGAAAATTATATTCAAATTTTAATTATGGGAGTGTAATTTCCGGCCTTCTGGAGCTACCATAATAACACATTTTGTTACCTCAGCTCCAACCATGGTGGGGCTGAGGTGGTATAGATTCTCCATCTGCTGAAGTACCCAGTGGCGGATTCAATTTGACCCAACTGTCCCGCCTCCACCCCCCTAAATTGTTCAATAAAAAATGGAGATATAAAGATAATTATATTCAATTTTATGTCTGGAAGTGCAATTTCCGGCCATCTAGAGGTGCCATAATCACAGATTTTCTTTTTCTCCCACCCAGCGGAGAAGACCACAAAAACCAACAGAAAAATGACTGTGTAGTAAGAAATGTTACTGTTGGCCTATTTTCAAAGAAAATTCATCTAAAATATATTTATCAGAAGGCAAATTGAATTATTTGAACATTAAAAGCAATTGTTCATATAGAAAATAAAGGAAGTAAGAGAAATTTCATACTAGGAAAAAAATTCACAAATCAAATGACGTCATAATCATGGGAAGACAATAAAATCGTAGTCGTAAAAACGATAATAATTATGACGTCTTTTGATTTGATTTGTCAAATTATTTTTTTATCGTATACACGATAAATCGTTATCGAATTCGTGCTAGTGTGAAAACTTCTCTTATTTCTTTTTATTTTCTATATGAACAATTACTTTTTAGCTTTTTATCGTTGATCTTGATCGTTAATTATTATTATTAGTGTAAACAGGCCTTTATTCCGGTTATATAATTTAACAGTGTTAACGGCTACTTTGATTTATATTAAAGCATATGCAATTATTTGTTTCTAGCCGTACTTATTGTGTAATGGAGTGTATCTGGTGGTATTTGAATCTGTTTAACCATGAAGCCTCCGTGGTCTAATGGTTATGACGCTCGCATTGACAGCGAGAGGTCGCAGGTTCGAGTCCCGCCAGAGGCATTTTATTACATAATTTCTTTATTCATTTATTTACAGGACTACATTCGTTGAGAGCTATGCTACACGATGTGTTATTATGTCCTTTATTCGAACACTGTATTTACCTTTCTTTGATAATTTATGTATATAATTTAACAGTGTTTAACGGCTACTTTGATTTATATTACAGCATATGCAATTATTTGTTTCTAGCCGTACTTATTGTGTAATGGAGTGTATCTGGTGGTATTTGAATCTGTTCAACCATGAATCCTCCGTGGTCTAATGGTAGTTTGCTTAGTAGTTATAATCCCTGTCTCTTATACACATCTAGATGTGTATAAGAGACAGGAGTGACACTACTTAGTGATTCCAGCAAAGTACTTAGTAGAATATTAATAGATAGAATCAGGAACGGAATTGATGATAGATTATGGAAAGAACAAGCTGGCTTTAGGCGAGGCAGAGGAACACTTGAACACATCTTTATCCTAAAGAAAATTATTGAACAACTTCATGAATGGCAGGCAACAATATATCTTTCGTCACTTTAAAATCGCCTTCGATTCTATACAGAGAGAAGGCCTATGGATCATTATGGATCATTATGAAGAAATATAGGATACCTGAAAAAATAACAAACATAGTTAGATCATTGTACAGTGGCTTCGAGTGTGCAATAATCGACCAAGGAGAGACTACAGATTGGTTCAAAATAAAAACGGGAGTGAAGCAAGGATGCAACATGTCTGGGTTCCTATTCCTACTAGTAGTAGATTGGGTTATGAAAAGAACAGTGGGAAATGACGAAAACTGTATAAGATGGAAACATGCAACCAAACTGGATGACTTTGACTTTGCTGATGATATCGTCCTGATGTCAAGTACACAAAACCAAATACAGACCAAATCAGAAAATAATGGTTAGAGAATCTGGGAGAGTGGGGCTCAAAGTAAACATAAAGAAGACCAAGGTCATGCAAATCAATGCACGGGAAAATGACATGAAAATGAATGGAGAAAAAATAGAAGATGTAGACAAATTCTAGTACCTTGGAGCAGAAATAAAAAAAGAAGGAGGGACAGGACACATGCAACATAGAATCATGAAAGCAAGTACGTCATTTATCAAACTCAAGCAAATACGGAATTGCAGTAATATTAGCAGAAAAACTAAGATAAAGCTGTTTAAGACGTTCGTAAAACCAGTGCTGTTGTACGGTTGTGAAACGTGGAAGATGACAGAGATGGATGAAAGACAAATTGACATATTCCAAAATAAATGCCTGAGAAGAATTTTTAAAATAAGATGGGACGATAAAATAAATGAAGAATTAAAGGCAAAAACAGAGATGTGATCAGTGAGTTATGAAGTCAGAAAGAGAAAATGGAAATGGATTGGTCATATCCTAAGACAGGACCGTGGAAGTGACTACAACATTGCTATGACATGGGCACCCGAAGGAAAGAGAAAGAGAGGAAGGTCTAAGACAACATGGCGGCGGACAACAGAAAAGCAAAGAAACAAAGCAGGATGGACATAGTGTGGAAGAGCAAGAGATGTATAAAAGAAATTAATGGGTCGATGTATGCATGGAAGGAAGATAAACTGATGAATGATAGATTGATGGATGGGTGGACGGATGGATGCATTGGTGTATTGATATTAAATTAAAATAAATATATTAATTCATGGATGATTGAATCTGTAAATTATAAACAAACATGAACAAAATGGATTAATACATGAATGGTTTTTTGAATGAATAGATGAATGACTGAATGAATTAATTAATTAATTAATGATTGAATTAATGAATAGGTCTATAATATTAAAAACAAAATAAATGTATGTTTTTTCTGTTTTTGTAATTTACCTATCAATAGACAGACGCATTGTGAGATTAGATCGGTAACCCTAAGTTGCAGTGGACGTCATTTCATACACGTAAAATCTGCAACATTTGGTCGTCACGAAAGTGTACTTTGCGATGATGCATTTAAAGACACTGATAATACTAATTGTGGTTAGTCGAATAATGCGCTATTGCTGACAAATGCATTTGTCGATACGAGTGTTCTCTGATCGCAAATTCAAGTTTGCTTAGTAGTTATAATCCCTGTCCCGATACCCACAAGGTTCCTGCAAGTTACGTTGCCACGCCCACTTTTGCTGTCGGTGTAAATTTGTGACTCGAGACAGCGGCAGCCCAGCATAGCTGTTAGTAATTAATTCGTAAAATTACGATTTTGATTGGTTACTGCTGAAGTTTTAACCTCAAAATGTCAAGCGGAAGTTATTCTACAGCTGGGTTATTTTTCCATTTTTTTTGTCCGACGTTATTCCGAGGTTTGCAACATTCGAATATTGACTATCGTAAAACACGCTTATTTTTCATTAAACGAAAATGGGTCCATTATTTTATAATAAGGTCCATAATTAGTATGTTATATTGCATCATTTGACGCAAGATTTAGAAAAAATTGGTGCATGGGAAAGTGCAATTTGGCCACGGGTTTCCAACTCCATTTTGTAGTCACTTCGTGGTGTTATTCTGTGTAGAGTTAAAGAATAGGCTTTTAGCTGTGCGAACGCTGACCACGGATCGAATGAAAAATACCTAGTATTTTTACACCAAATATATTATAAATAGTAGATATAGCATGTAATATTGGTACATTATATACTATTTGTTACTTGTAATTATGCTCTTGTTTTTAAATATGTTAGATTATAGTGTTTTTTATGATTTTAAATTCATTAACAAAATCGGCCTATAAACATTATTAGCTTGGGTGGTCATTTTGTAATGTGGCCAATCAGAGCGTGCGGTGGTACCTAGGCTGGTAGATTAATGGGGTTTTTTTTGCTTCCCCCACCCACTCCAGATCTGATTAATGAAGATACAGATACGGATACAGATCTTTTATTGTCATAAAAATACAAGGTACAATTAGTGCTAACTCAGTAAAAAAATCAAATTCTATAAGAAAAGTGCTCTCCAACAATATGCTGGTTGTGGGGGAGGGGGCACTATTGAAAACAGAATAAAAAATGGGTCCATTATTTCGATAATAAGGTCCATAATTAGTATGTTATATTGCATCATTTGACGCAAGATTTAGAAAAAATTGGTGCATGGGAAAATGCAATTTGGCCACGGGTTTCCAACTCCATTTTGTAGTCACTTCGTGGTGTTATTCTGTGTAGTGTTAAAGAATAGGTTTTTAGCTGTGCGAACGCTGACCACGGGTCGAATGAAAAATATCTAGTATTTTTACACCAAATATATTATAAATAGTAGATATAGCATGTAATATTGGTACATTGTATACTATTTGTTACTTGTAATTATGCTCTTTATTTCTAAATATGTTAGATTATAGTGATTTTTGATGATTTTAAATTCATTAAAAAAAATCGGCCTATGAACATTATTAGCTTGGGTGGTCATTTTGTAATGTGGCCAATCAGAGCGTGCGGTGGTACCTAGGCTGGTAGATTAATGTGTTTTTTTTTTTTTGCTTCCCCCACCCACTCCAGATCTGATTAATGAAGATACAGATACGGATACAGATCTTTTATTGTCATAAAAATACAAGGTACAATTAGTGCTAACTCAGTAGAAAAATCAAATTCTATAAGAAAAGTGCTCTCCAACAATATGCTGGTTGTGGGGGAGGGGGGAACTTTTGAAAACAGAATCAGCTCAATACCCCCTCCCCACCCATCTGGTCCCCCTCCCCTTTCCACACCCATTCAATCCTTGATGCCAAATTATGTCATCTAACCTGAAAATGAGCAAATGTTAATTAATTAGATTCATGAAGGCTATTGACAAACAATATTCCAATTACTTGATCAACCCCCCCCCACCTCCATTCACTCTCTGTCAGCAACCTAAATTCTCCACTTCCTAGGTTTATGAAAGGAATGTATCTCAGATACCCAGCAGTGAGGAGGAGCAAATATATACTTAAGATCTAGGGTTAGGACAAACTTTAACATATTTTGTCACACTTTTCTTTTTTTTAACATTAAAATTCCTATTTCGACTTTTTAATTAAATGAATTAACTTAAAAAATCATAGAAAATCAGTGGGTTGATGGATTTTCACAATTTTTATACCATTAAATTGCATTTATTTTTCTTCATTTTTTGATGAATGAGTCAATCTGTTTCATAAAGTTTGAATTTTCTTGCCAGGTATCCAGGCGCACCAGGGGCGACGCATTTCTGAATGCATTCAAGGTAAGTTTGATTTTGTATAATATATTTTATTGTCGCGTACACTGTGTACTTATATTATATTATTAACACACGCATAGCATTATAACACTTTATTTAGTAATCCGATTATGTTCTTTTATAGGGAATTCCGCAAAAGCATCAATGCGCTTAACAACAGGAAAAACCAACTCAATAAACATAAACTCAATGGTCTCATAGACCAAAAATAATATGCATACTATAATATTATATTTTATTTTTACTTGTGTGTCTAAATTAAATGTATGTAATATTTTACATAGTATAATAAAAATAATAATAATACTTATTACAATTTTTATCATTATTATTATTATTATTATTAATGTTATTATGTTTATATTAATTGATTCTGTTTCTTTGGTTAATTTACATCGTTAATAGTTTATGGAGTTTTTCTATATTGAAAGGAAATTATTTTAAATTCATAATAAATAATTATTCATAATAAACTGCATACTGTTTTAAAACCATATTTTCTTTCCTTACTCTGCAGAACCTCAATTAATAGCCAATGTGACTTTTGACAATCACAACAGCCACACACACACACACACACACACACACACACACACACACACACACACACACACATCATCAATTTCAAATTCCAGAGTGATTGCAATTGACCATAATGCCAATTGGAGTGACAAAAATCGCAGAGATAAAGAGAATCACTGGGAACTTTTACTTAAAACCACACCATTTGGACTCAATATTAGGAACGTTCTCCCAGTACACTAAATTAAACCTATGGCATTCCAAATTATTCTGGATAAATCATTTAACTTATTCATTGAGGCATGCCTCTAAAGTTTAGTTTTGGCCTTCCTGTTTACTTGTTTAGGCTGTTTATTCTAATCCCACCTAGCCTATTGTTTCTAATCATGCTTGCATGAAATTCTCACTTTATACTATCT
>NW_022721921.1:62669-64066 GCF_011630105.1 Anneissia japonica | reverse complement strand
TTTGTCTACGCTATTAGATTTCATCAAAAAAGCGTCACATAAAATGTGATGGAAAACAACAGTTGAACACGTTTTGATACAAGTTGATAGTATATGATATTACGTCATCGTACCTAACTGGGGCGGATGCAGGATTTTGGCGGTAGGGGGTGCGTGCAAAAATTTAAGGAAATATTACCTGTAGATTGACGGAAATAACACTTTTATATAGTAAAATTCATTATCACATCACCATTATATAGTCAAAATTATCAGCGATTTTCGGCAACCACAGGGATAGTATGTGTAATGTACACATAAAACTGAAAAACATTCTCTTGATGTATTTACTTTACCTACTTAAAAGCCGCGAGTCCACAACCACACCTCTAGCCCCACCATGGTTGAGGCCGAGGTGAGAAAACTTGAGGAAATAATACCTTTAGATGGCCGGAAATGACACTTTTCTACAGTAAAACTCACCATTATCACATCATCATTATTTAGTCTAGATGAAGCGCCAGCAACTTTCTCATGATCTTTATTAGGGATTTTCGGCAACAACAGGGCGGAGATCTAATTAATACGAGTGATGTACCATAGAAAATAAAACCAAAGAAACACTTTCTTTGGTGTATTTAATATACTCGACCTACCTCAAAGCCGTTTGGCCACATTCACCTCAGCACCAACCATAGTGGGTAAGATGGCCTGAAATGACACTTTTAAATAGCAAAAATTCATCATCATCACATCATCATTATAATATAGTCAAAATGAAGCGCCAACAAATTCTCATGATCTTTTATCGGCAACCATAGAGATCTAATTAGTATGTGTGATGTACCGTACGTTACCATAGAAAATAAAACTTTAAAACATTGCCTTTGATGTATTTACTTTACTTCAAAAATGTGAGTCCACACGGCTGAGGTGGTAAAATTTGGGTAAATTGTACCTCTAGATTGCCGGATATGACAGCCTTATACAGTAAAATTGATCATCATCGATCTGATTAATCGCTGTGATGTACCATAGAAAATATTACTTCATGTGCCGAAACCCAATCATATATTTGCACGCCTTTTCTCATAGTTCTCAAATTATAATAAAGGCACGCGCACTAGAGTTGAGTAATATAGGTAATTCAGATGTTTGTGGGCAGAGATACAGGTATCTTGCTATAAAATAAGATGTACTCTGGCTGTGCAGCACTCTTTCGTTAAAACCTGGGTCATTTATGTCAACAATTTCCAGGCATATCTTCTTGAATCCCGAAAAGTAATAAAAGTAAGCCCTTGAAACCCCTAAATTGTCAAAATGCCCCTAGAACAATTTCGAGTCATTTAAAGCGACGTTCAACCACGCCCACTTTGTTCTCGACGGGAAATTTTCCCACTCGTCGGGGACATCGACTT
>NW_022721921.1:45175-62612 GCF_011630105.1 Anneissia japonica | reverse complement strand
TGGACGTTTATCCCTTCCTTCATGAGCTTTGCCCATGGGTGCTTGAGAGTCCACTACCTCAGCCCCTCAGGGGCTGAGGTGCGAAAAGTTTGAGAATATGGACATCTGGGTGCCCGGTAATTGCACTCTCATGTACCTTAAAAATCTTACCAATAATTCATATCAACAATATACGGTAATACAACAATTATTTTTCGTAATATAAAAATACATTATTGCAGCAGAGCTGAATTGCGATGGTATTTACAAACATATGTATATAAAAACAAGCAAGCAGAATATCACAAAAAAGACAAAATATCAAAATTACATTATACATTCAATTAAAAAAACATCAATATATAATTAAATTAAAATGATTTCATCAATATTATTTACAGAATATCAAAGTTACATAATAAACATTCAATAAACAACATCAAAATATTATTACTATAAATTTATTTCATCAATATTATTAACACGGGATAAATTTAGATTTAGAAAATTCATTATTTACATCAGAAAAAAAAGGAAAAAGAATTTCAGTGTTAAATATTAATTTTAATTAAAATTTACTTTTAAAATTATCAGTTCTTGATTTAATTATTTGACAGACCAATCAGATTGACCATGTAGCAACGATCAGAGTCAGAGAGATTTACTCCATAATTAATTAAATTTAAAATTACTTTTCATTAATCAGTCTAATAAAATATGGAACACTGTTAAAAATTTTCCTGTAAAATTACCGTCGAAATACTGGCAACCAGGACGCCAGTACTTTACCGTAATGTAAAATTACATTTCCGTTAAAAATAAATTTCTGTAAAAATACGGTAAATTACTGTTGATCGAAATACGGTAGCCAAACGTAATGTAAAATCACAGGTACCGTTATTAATTTTTTCCTGTAAAAATACCGTCAAAATACTGGCAACCAGGACGCCAGTACTTTACCGTAATGTAAAATTACATTTACCGTTAAAAATAAATTTCTTTAAAAATACAGTAAATTACTGTTGATCGAAATACGGTAGTCAAAAGTAATGTAAAATCACAGGTACCGTTATTAATTTATTCCTGTAAAAATACCGTCAAAATACTGGCAATCAGGACGCCAGTCGTCAACCGTAATGTAGAATCACAGGACCGTTAATAATTTAATTAATTTATTCCTGTAAAAATACCGTCAAAATACTGGCAATCAGGACGCCAGTCGTCAACCGTAATGTAGAATCACAGGACCGTTATTAATTTATTCCTGTAAAAATACCGTCAAAATACTGCCAATCAGGACGCTAGTTGTCAAACGTAATGTAGAATCACATTTACCGTTCATAATTATTCCCTGTCAAAATACGGAAATTACTGTCAATCTCAATGCCGGTCGTCAACCGTAATGTAGAATCACAGTACGGTGAATAATTAATTCCTAATAATACGGTAAATAACTGTCAATGTTAAATGTCGTTCGTCAACCGTAATGTAAAATCACGGGTACCGTAAATAAGTAATTCCTTTAAAAATACTGTAAATTATTGTCAATATGAATTCCGGTCGTCAACCGTAACGTAGAATCACAGGTGACGTAAATAATAAGCTTGTCAACCGTTAATAATGTAGTATTACAATTTTAAATTTATTAAAAATAATTTCTGTAAAAATACAATAAATTACTTTTGCAAAAATTCCCACTACATTTTTGGTGGCTAACAAAAGTAAACAAAATAACGAAAATTGTTTATAAAGTCTATAGTTTAAGAAATGTTTTAAAGAATCTTCATTAGACTGTTTTTTTTTTAAATTATATTTGTAACTACAATACACGCCTTTGTTGAAGAAAAACGAGCCTCAATTTAACAGATGTCTGATGTACTTTTACTTAATTACTTATTAACTATCATGAAAACTGCAGAACAAAATGTAGTGAAATCTTGGTTACTATAATAATAAATCATGAAATGGTACATATTATTATGCCAATAAGAATATTTTGTAATAGTATGTCATTCCAATGTTGTATTTCTTACTGTAATATTAAATTATGAAATACAATGTCTATGAATAATCAGAATAAGAGAACTTAGTTGGCTTGCTGTTACTGAGAAGGTAAATAGTACATATTATTTCTAAGTTACCACACTAGTTTAATTATAATGCATAAAGTAAAACTGAATCAACATTTATAGTAATATCTATACAATAAAATTTAGTAGAATGCAATAATCAATAGTATATTTTTCACAATTCTGGATCATAACTAGCTTAATAACACTGTACAGTACTAACAGATTATCATTTAATCACTCTACTTCTTAGCTTATTTACTATCATTTGCTATCACCATATCTTAGAGACGTTGCAAAGGCAATCATATATTCATTAGTTAGGGAAACCACACTTCTGGATAAATGTACCTAAAAAAAACCTTGTCTGTAATTCCTTGTAATTAAAATTAAGATTTATTACATTTTAATCATAATTTTAACAAGTTTCAATAAGTTAGTAAATTAGCTGGGCAATTGGACTTTCAATGCTAGTGACTCATGGAATACAGATACTTGAAGTTAGCTTAACATTAGGTTACATATTAGAACTGCAATACACTATGTTGTACTGACTCACCCATAAAAACAATATCATAATTGTTGATTGAGAGCTACTAACAAATTTTAAATACAAATCTTCATACGTAGAGTCATCAACAATATCGGACCAGCTAATTCTTTCTGACGAAGGTAGTTGTCATTCCCCTTTCTGAAAATACTTTTTAACTTGATTAGCTACCTTGTTCCAGTAGAAATCACCAGGATTGTTTCCACTGTCATAGACTGAAATGCTTCTGTGTCCAAGTGACTCCTTTGCTCTATAGAAATCAATATTTAAAATATTTTTAATCCACAGCACAGTAACTACTGTACAAATAATAATTATAGAATTGCATTGCTTTAACCCCAATGCTACTATACCACATAACATCCCAAACACCATGCTAGTGGACTCTTATCCTTTGATCACGCAAAGATATAATGGCCACTCATATTACATTTTTGAAAGGCGACTAGGCACATGGTAACAACCAACTGATGCAGACCACCGGTAATACATTACTCTCCATAACACAGCATCCCCTAGTTCCGTCACCTCTGGATGCACATCAACTTACTGTATTATCCCATGTTTTCCCAAGGCAATAAATACATAAGATAATCGTAGTCATACCCTATTAAGGGCAATGTTATTTTAGCAAGCAACAAAAGGGCCTTATAAAGTCAGGTATGGCATGTTGAGCTCAAAAAGTGGCTTTTGATTTTTGGACACTATGTTAAGAGAGTGATAGAGAAAACTGATAATTTATAACAAATTCATGGCAAAAATTAACGTACATAATATCTACCCAAGACAAAACAATCTATCAGATGATGATGATAAATTCAATTTGAATGTAGTCTTTTACATTTACTAATTAGAACTAGATATACAGTACAGTACTGCGTACCTGGAAGTGTTGGCAAAAAATGTCTTCTGTGATAGAAGATCAAGGTACTCTTCTTCACTTGAGTTTCGCTCTGGACTGGATAAATCTCCTAGGCTTGATATGGGAATAAAGTTTCTGGAATGTTTTATGTTCACATGTTGCTGGAAAAAAGAACATAATTGCTGATGGAAAGAAAATTCAGGACTGAGTAACACTAAACAATTAAAACTTCAGACAAAGAAAAAAAATACATCCTGGATTTTGGGCACATAATTGTAGCATGTATCTTGTAACTAAATCAATGCATTTATTTTGTTGTGTAATTACATCTAAACATTAAGAAAGCATTGATATTTTTTTAATAGTTTTCTTCCAAAGGTTGGAAGATTATAAATATTTTAACCATCAAAAGTTGTGGGTTAAATTCTGGCAAGTTGAAAAGTAGCATGGTAATTTGTGAAATGCCAAACTCATTTATGGATCATACAGTCTCCAAGCAATCATAATCAGAATAAAATGACAATTATTGTTTGGCAACACACCTTATCCATACAGTACATCTTACCTTTTATAAAAGGGCAGGCCAATAAACGAAATTGAGAGAGTGCAGGAAAAAGAAATTCACAAGTTAACAGATGTGAAACAATTCAAAATAATATAACTTCTTTTTCCTAATCATAAATGATATGAAGGTGAGTTTGGTGTCACTCTATACCCCTGTAGGTTTGAGGCCAAGGCAAGGAATCGATTAATGATGTACTTAAGTTTCGTGTTTTGTTTTTTGTCAGAAAACAGATTCTTTTAAAAAAGGTGTCAAAAAGCAGAGGAAAGGATAAATCGTTTCATTTATATTTTGGTAATCAAAGTATCGCTCCCGAATGTTGATGGCCAGGTCTTGAACGTCTGCTCTCCATTGATTGCAGTAGCCTAGCTAAGCTAACTTGGTACACTATCGGGCCTAACCTGGCAAGTCCTAGGCCTTGCCTACTTACTTTCAAACTTCAACTAGCCTGCCTAGGGCCAGGCCCTAGGTAGACCTATGCCTAGTCCTAGTAGTAGTACTAGGCCTAGTAGTACAGTAGAGTAGGCTAGTTAGGCCTAGTCTCTAGGCCTAGGTCGCTTTTAATTTTACCGACGTGCCTATAAGTAATAATTGGAAATTAAAAAAGGATATGTCATAGCCATATACGTTCTTGTGCAATGAAAACTTACTGAACTCACTGATCCTTTTGTTTTCCAAGATAAAGAACCGACGTAAACGAACTTTACATGTGCTCTCCTCTTCCATACCACTGCGTGCGCCTGTCCGCGCCTCAACATCGATACACTACGCATGCGTGTGTCATAATGCTTCATGAACTGAGATGTCACGTGATCGTAAGCGCGCCAAATAAATGGTTTTCACTTTAATTTTACGTTAGGGAACGTATATTAATAACAATGTTTAAAAATATATAATTGTCAAGGAATTCCAAAATATTTGACACGATCAAGGTGGAATAGTCTTTTACGCCAATTTAATACTGTAGTAGGTGAAATATTATGACATTAGCAGAATAATGTCAGCGTTTAATTCACAATATCATCGTTGTTACAAAAATACACCGTTATACGTATGCCTAGGCCTAGTAGGCCTACTTTTTATTTAAAAGAAGTTTGAAATTGTAAAATTACGCTTAGCATTACGAGCTCCGATGTTCATTTACTTAATGTTGATTCTGACCTGTTAAACTACGGAACAGTGATATGACGGCGTAAAATTAACCAGCAAACACATTAAATTTACGAATTCATCGTATATTTACATAGCAATTCCTTTTCTTTCTTAATACTGTACAATACTTAACGGTTTAGGTAGGTAAATTTACACCAACTTATAGTTTAAATTTTGAGCTCTGACGTTAAAACACAATGGCGATTTTAACCTGTAGAAAAACGATATGATACCGGTAATTTAGGCTACAACAAATCAACAACCTATCGTATTCTTATTATACAAGATACCGTTAAAATACAATTTTACTGTAGTTACGTTATTTTTACAGTAAATTTGATTTCAGTAAACGTAAAATAACAGACATTTTTTTTTTACTGATAGTAGGATTATAACGGCGAACATAAAATTACTGAAAAATGTTAATTTTACCCGCGAAGATAACCGTTATTTAACATCGCGAAGTGTGAGTTCACAGTCTCATCATTGTTATACAAAAAAAAAACCGTTAAAATTCATATAGTACTTGTTAAAACAATATTTTGTACTGTAAAATTACGCCAGTTTATAAATGAACATTACGAACTCCAACGTTAATTAAAATAAATATTGATTTTGACCTGTTAAATTACGGAAAACAGTAATATGACGACGTAAAATTAACCAACAAACACAATAAATTTACGAATTCATCGTATATTTACATAGCAATCCCTTGTCTTTATTGCTACAATACTTAACGGTTAAGGTAGGTAAATTTATACCAATTTATAGTTTAAATTTCGAGCTCTGACGTTAAAACACAATGGCGATTTTAACCTGTAGAAAAACGATATGATACTGGTAATTTAGGCTACAACAAATCAACAACATCGTATTTTTATTATACAAGATACCGTTAAAATACAATTTTGCGGTAGTTAACGTTATTTTCACAGTAAATTGGATTTCAGTAAACGTAAAATAACAGACACTTTTTTACTGATAGTAGGATTACAACAGCGAACGTAAAATTACTGAAAAATGTTAATTTTCCCGCGAAGATGAACCGTTATTTAACATCGCGAAGTGTGAGCTCACAGTCTCATCATTGTTATACGAAAATACCGTTAAAATTCATAGTACTTGTTAAAACAATATTTTGTACTGTAAAATTACGCCAGTTTATAAATGAACATTACGAACTCCAACGTTAATTAGCGTAAATGTTGATTTTGACCTGTTAAATTACAGAAAACAGTAATATGGCGATTTAACCGCCAAACACATTGAATTTACGAATTCACCGTATATTTACATAAAAATTCCGTCGAAATACACGGACGATTTTTAACCTGTAGAAAAACGATATGATACCGGAAATTTACAACAAAACACCAATACATCGTATTATTATATAAAAAATACCGTAAAAATACAATCACACGGTAGTGACATTTTTTACAGTGAATAGGGCTATTTTTTAATCTGTTGGTTCTGCACTTTACTTGTGTGATTTCCTCCCTCTGTCTCAGATCCATGCTGCACGATCTATCAGGCGGGTCTGGCAAGAGGTAATGGCATGGGGCGGTTGGATTTTTTTAAAATTTATTTGCAATGTCGTAACATAATTTCCGGCCTCTTTCTGCTAAAGTCACTGTATTAAAGAAGGTAAGTGCGTTAGCATAATTTGTATATAAAGCACCCAAGATCATCTTAAGTGCTCGTGTTTGTATACTTTCTAATTTTCGGATATGTTCTTTGGTGAGTCCTGCATTCCATGCTGGGGCCGCATATTCTACAGTTAGTCTTTAGAGGGAATCTTTGTGGTGTTTTAAAATACGCTATTTAGCATCTGTTTCACCTGTGTGTCCTATTTGAGATCATTTTGTAATAAATACCAAGTAGTTTTACACATTGTTGACTAACTATATCTGTGTCATTTAAATGAAGAGTTATAGGGGGTGGGGGAGATCGCATGAAACAAATTTTCACGGTAGAGCACTTATTTGGGTTAAGTTTCATTTGATTGTTTGTTGACCAATCACTAAGTGAATTAAGGACATACCGAAGGGCTGATATATCACTTCTCCTTCTGCACTCAACTAGGGTAATATCATCCACATATTTAAGTGGATAATAAGATTCCCAGTATCTAAACAAGCATCATTAATTAAGGTAAGAAACAATTATGGGGCCTAATTTCGTCCCTTGCGGGACACAAGAATGTAATTCCACCGCACCAATCAGATGTGGTAGAATCGGACACATTACCGTCGATCTTTGAGAAAGTTCGAAATTCACAATACATGATGGTTTCACACCAAGGGATAGTAACTTTTCAATTGCAATATTGTGGTCTACCCTATCAAATGCTTTTCTAAAGTCTGTTAGTACTATGGTAGACGAAGATTTCAAATTATCCGAGTTTGAATAGAGTTGATGAATACCTACTAGGCAATTCGAACTGTAGAGGGACCTTTCCTGTTACCAAATGTTTGCGATCAAGGTGATGCAATAAATCTGCCATAGTCCACTTAACAATAAAACCTTCGGCTAGTTTTGCGAACTGAACGGTAAGTGAGATTGGGCGCACATTTTCAATTGATGCAGGAGTTGATTTTGGTATGGGTATAACAATTGTCCGCCTGCGATTTTTTTCCGTACGAAACATTTGCATGAAACTTCACTCGGGCCATTTCGAATTGACTCGACCGTGGAGGTATAAAAATAGAAGGAGAAACAACCCTTTGTACCTAACTGAGTTGCCGACCTAATAAAAAACCCATTAACCTCGGTATCGCACACCATTACCAATTACCCGAGGTCAAACATTAGTAGTTACTATCGTTAGGTCATGCCATGTTCGCGCTTAGGTAGCGAACGCACTGGTCTCGCTTCACTGGTTTCACATCACGGGATTTCGCATCGTTGGATTTTCCCACCGCTGAATTTCGGATCGTTGAACCATGGTTGAACTTTCTTATCACTGACTGGTAGATTAGAGAGCGTCATATCATTGTTTGTTTGTTGCATAGTGTGTAAACTAAGACTGCATGTGTATTTAGGTTTATATTGTAAAATGGACGACTTAAGTGAGTATGATGATTTTGATTTCGAACTTCAATGCCAAGAAGCCGATTTACTGTATGAATCAGAGGAGAATGATGTTAATGCTGGTGATATATGCATATGCGGGAATCCGTCTGTTGATGACCTGGTTGAATGTCAGTCTACCGATTGTAAAGTGAAATTATTTCACATGAAGTGTATTGGCAGTATGGCCACTGATACAGACTGGATTTGTGACACTTGCAAACAACACTCAAATAATGAATCGACCGCAACAAGTAAGTTATAAAACCTATGCACTTTTATTTTATCTCAGGAAGCAATAGATAGGCCTAGTATATTTCTTTCTAAAAATAAAAAAAAATCAATAATAATGTAAGCCAATCAGGCTATGCATCGACATACTTTTATATAGTACCGCATTGTTAATTCCCCATGATAATGGGCATATTGAAATATTAAGGAATGGAATTGACTAAAATATTGTAAGATATAATTACCAACTTAAATTAAGAAATGAGCTTACAGTGGGTGTCCGCAATGCTCTCGTTGATAAGGAATTGATAATACAGCCAGCAGGCAAACGAATAAACAACATTGACAAAGCGTATGCAAAAAACAACAGACGCAAGAATAAACAACTGAAACAAAACGAACGTATCCTCGTGGTGCAGATTCTTGTGTAAGTATTTACACTGCTGTTTTTTATATGTATTTATTACTGTACTGTATTATTATTTCTTTTAAAACAGGTGAAACGAAGACCACAAAGACCAAGCGGAAGAACAACAAAATAAAGAAATGGGAAAGTAATTACAAATTACAAAATGCGCTTGAAAATGCGGGAGAAATCGTAAAAGAAGCATGCGAAAAATTGGTGAAAAATCCAATGTTAAATATAGATGATGAAAAGAAAACTGAAATATGTAATGCAATTGATAATCTCTTAAAACACGAACAAAAAAAATATTTTGATGAAAAAATCATAACAATGATATGGAAAACAATTAGTGAGAGTGAGGGAAAGAAAACAGCATCGGAAAATCTTGATAGTGTGTGTCGCCTGTTCCACGATTTCCGATTAACAAAGGAACCAGAGTTTATCGACTTCTTTCAAAGATGCAGCAAGAAAACGGCAACTTTTTTGTTCAACATGCTCGCAGATAATGTTCTTGTAGAATTAATTAACAGGAGAGTCGGAGATACAGCTAGCTTGGTCAGCAAAGGCGATCAAGTAAACCTGTCAAATGAAGAAGAAGAAACGTTAAGATATGTTGCAGGTTTCATTCCTTTCAAACTCATTCGCTTTTATAAAAGATTGCCAAATAATGAAATGGCATTAATATGCATCGAAATATTACAGCAGTGGAGTGATGACAGTACTAAATCAAAAATGGATTTTTTAGCCTATAGCCGAAAATAGATTGATTTGATTGACAGGGGAGGTTTATTTAAAGTAAACGATGAGGTATACGCATTTTTTAGGAGACTTGAACAGAAGATTAAGCCTATCTTGGTATTTTCATATTTTCAAATATGAAGAAATTTAAAAATGTTAACCTAAAAGAGCTCCTACTAAACGAATTAAACGTTCCTGCGATTGAATTTGCATTTCAGAGATTAATTGGCAATTCTGTTAGCGAAGCCATTATCGAAAATCTGTTGAAGAAAGTTAAAAGGAATTTTTGTAGATATACGTTGTAGGTGCTATGTAGATGTTTATATCATGAATAAAAAGAAGAACGATAGCACCGTAGGGCGGAAAAGTGAGAAACCACTTAGGAAAAAACTAGCAGAATAAGTACCGCAGTCAAATGAAACCGATACCAAAAGTGTCTGGACTGTGGTCATAAGATTTTGGTGTGTTCGGAATCAATAAATGTGTAAAGTACAGTATGTGAATAATATTGAGTACCGGTACCGTATATATTTTTTCAATGTGTATTTAATATTTCACCACAATATACTTCAGCATATTATAATTACATTTGCGTACTCACATTCCAATAAAATAATAAAGCATTAAACATTTAAGTTGTATTATGCGCACACACAAATCTGGTCAATGATCATGGACTAATTTCATGACAAATTATGATGAATGACAATAAGACAAAGCTAAAATACACAATAATTTGTGACAAAATAACATGTTAAAAATTAACAAAACGTACACATTGATTACTTCTTAGTTGCTCTTCTTGGCAGTGCCTCCGAATTCATGACGATTGAATGGTTGTTTGTCGTATTGCCTCGTCGGGACGGAGTAATGCACGAGTCGGCAACTTGGATGGAAAGGGCATTGTGACAGAATTGTCCAACTGTCGGATTTTCGTTTCTCCCGCCGCAACCGCGCTGTTTTGAAAAATATTCCTCAATGGGGTCCTGATTCAACTTTTCGCTCAAGAAGTACTTGACATCTGGAATCGCCAGCATTTCCCTTGCCAAACAGACAAATGAGTTCACTGCAACAAATTAAGTAGGGGACCATTTTAACATACTTATAAATGCATTTTCAGCTACACCTCCTACTTTGAAGTGGGTTTTATCCTACGCTTAATATAGCAAATTCATGCAGATATAAAAGCTCCATGGTACATTGACCCTACCTGTAATTCGCAGCCCATCCAATGTTTCAGGACTGAGGCACATTTTGTTTCTCTGAATTTTTGTCAAGTTTGGTATGCTGTTGACTTGATCCTCCCATTTCTGAAAGAAGCCGAGGAAGTCTTCTTCTAACCACTGTGAATGAAATTGCAAACATTATCAAAACTTATGAAATTGAATATTTTTTGGTTTTTTATTGATTACAATATTATTATGTTATGTGGGTTTAACGAACATTGACTAACCTTTATTCTTGGATCATCAACACTTGTGTATTCTTTAGCATCTGCGTTGACGTACAACTGCTTCTTCTGCCTTCTGGATACATTCAAACAGTCAAAGAATTTATTCATTTTCGATATGAATTCGATCGTTGACTTTGTATCGTAGCGACCTTGACTCTCAAATGCTTTTACAACGCTGTTGCTAAGAACCTTTTAAAAAACAAATATCGATATGCCATATTTTCAATACATCGAGGTAATAAGATTTCAAAGTTAACATAGTGGAACGGGTTATGTCCCGCTTTGGGTAATTAACACCTATCAAAATATCTACTTCCCCACCCCTTCTTTTCAACACATGTGGCTCCAGCTGGAACTGATCTTCAATTTGTCGCATATCCGCTTCTGCTACTTCACTTACAGTGTTCACTGTTTCCAAGGCGACTGCTTCAATTTCATGAGACCCTCCGGTGCCTTCCAATTGAACCTTAAATATTCTGGTTTCACACTATGTTTCTTTCCCACCTATGGTTGTTAATGTTGCGGTTACTCGTTTACCTCTGGCTTGCAATTCTTCTACAAAGCCTTTTCTGATGAAAGTTCCCTGAGATCCATTATCTAGCATAACATTTGCCCTTTTCCATTTCTTTCCGACTGATACTCCTACTTCGACAACTCTTAATAATGGTTGATCATAGATACCCTTTGAGCAGTTTACCAATTTCACCGTTCCTGTATCCCTTTCAGGATGTAACAAGGGATGATGGTACTTGTCACATTGCTTATCATTCACCCTTTTGGAGCACGTTTTTCTCCTTCTACAGTTAGATATGTTGTGATTTCTGCCGGCTACCTTTAAACAGGCATAGCATACATGATTGGTTTTCGCAAGCTCAAACCTTTCTTGTGACTTAGCCTTTAGCAGTGTGCTACACTGATCCGGCCAGTGTTCATTAGACTTACATACCCAGCACTTTGGTGATCTTTCTCGATCTGCATTCCAGTTCATGTTGTTTACCTGTACTTTTCTAACCTTTGTTGTGTGAGTTGGCTGCCTGATTTCACTGAATCCGAAGACAGGATCATTAACTTCCAGTGCACATGTTCTAATGAACTTCACAACATCCTCAAGTGTAGCATTCTCGGATTTTAATTTCAGTTGGTAGTTTTCCTTCTGCCACCTGTTTCTAAGAAATCTTGGTAATTTTTCAATGATTAGTTTTAGGCTACTTTGATTATTTAATTCGTTGAGGTATCCTAATTCCTTAAGGGTTTGAAAACAATTGTCTAGATCCTCTGCATACTGTTTTAATGCATTCACCTCTATCTTGGGTCTATCGGTGATTTTACTTACCCAAGCTTGCACTATCACTCCTGTATTGCCAAATTTCTCTTTAAGCGTTTTACACGCAGCCTCATAGCCTTCCTTAGGTGGTTTTAATACACAAAACTGTATAGACTCTAGGGCTTTGCCTGAACAGTACGACAATAAGGTGTTTAACTTTAATCCATAATCTGGTACATTTGTCACCATATTGTTGAAACCTGATATAAATGCATGGTAATATAAAGGATCTCCCTCATATTGCTTAACCTTGGTTTTTGGCAAAGCCAATGTTTGAAACAAACCAATTAAACTTGCATTACTCTTTACATTTACATCATTAACACTAACATTTTCATCCGCCTTAGGCGGTTCTGATTCAACATTTTGTTCATTTTTGCTACCTTTATTTTCAGTTACCTCGACCTTCTCTTTGGTCTCTGGATTGATTTCAACTGTTTCAGCATCTTGAACGATCTCTGATTTCTGTTCAGACTTGTCTTTCCACACTTCGGCTAGATGTAACTCAATTACCCTCATCTCGGAAAGGAACTCTTCCTGACATTGGACCATCCATTCTTCTTCTTTAACATATTCCGCTTCATTAGCCAAAAGCTCAATTAACTCATCATGGGATGCTTCAATAGCCTCAAACTTTGCCTTTGCCTTTTCAATAGCTTTATTTATCTCATCGTGTTTGTCTGGCTGCATGGTTAGCATATGCAATTCTTTCATTGTTCTTGTAAGATTACCCTTCCGGTTTCGCCGTGTAATCTTCAGCTTCTCTGGATCCATAGTGTTTTGCTCCTTCTTTCACGTGGATGCTCCAATAGTAAATTGAATTGTAAAGAATTGCCGCAAAACACTGAACAAATGATGCAGGAAACTCCGTTAAAGTTCTATGACGTTTATTACGATAAAGTATCCGATGGTAACTTTTATCATTTATCGTAACATCTCATTCAATTCTGTAATCGAATAACCATTAAACACATTAGAAACTTCTTGAAAACATTATTATGAACCATTCAATACGATAAGCCTTACATAATACGGTTTGCCTGCAATAAATGAAGACTTACTACTTTGCCGTGTTTCCTACAAACAGGTTAGCATACTGTGTGATCAGTCAATTACTAGTCAACATCCGATCACCTCCTGAACAGGTTAGCCTAAACAAGGAACATCAATTTTAAACAATATCTCAATAAACTATACTATATAAATCAAACATTACCAACAAGCGTTAAAATTATAATTACAACAATCATCTTATAGCAGCCTGAGTACCAATACTGATTAGGAATAAATCAACTTCAATAGTATAACGCATACTGTATAACTATAAATCCAATCAATCGTGAAGACTGATATCTGACGTGATTCTTCCATTTCTTAGTGTAGTAGGCCTAGTAATACCTACACACAACGCACATCGGCCTCACCGTGCATGACAGTAATACCTAGCTAGGTCTAGGCCTATAAACTAGATGTGTATAAGAGACAGCCAATTGAACCTTAAATATTCTGGTTTCACACTCTGTTTCTTTCCCACCTATGGTTGTTAATGTTGCGGTTACTCGTTTACCTCTGGCTTGCAATTCTTCTACAAAGCCTTTTCTGATGGGTTTTTTTTTTGTTAAAACCAGAATTCTCAAAATTGTTCCTGGTCGTTTTCATCAAATGGGGGACATCGCATATTAGATAAACTATTTTCTTGCTGAACGGATTAACTGTAGAAAATATGATGTCATCAGACTGTTTCTGTAATTGTCTATAAAATTTTCTGTTAGCGCTTGCGCCATCGTTAACAATTGCTCTAACATCAAAGCCACTGTATTCTAGCCAGGCAATGGCATTCCATACAACCCCGTACAACTGGTAACTTGGACTTCCATGGGAAGGAAAATATCCAATGGTTGTGTGCAATGGTGAGAACATGCCCCTGACCATTATCTCGAGCATGTGCGATGCAAGTTGGGGTTCCTACTTGTCGGACGAACCATCAATATTAGCCTTCATTTTATTGGCGTATTCTTCGAGACTATTTCCTATAGAGCCCATGTCGGTAAAGCCGACAAGATTACCCGTCCGTTTAGAGTACACAAGTCCTGACTTAATTTTCATCTCGTCGAATCCGACGGTAACGATCTTCTTGGTAGCCTGTAAGCTTTCGAAATGAATATCATTTTTCATTTTTGCAATAATATCGGGGTTAAACCCACAACCGGCATCCGTGAATTGTGAGTAGTTTCGCAGGGTGTTTTCGTGTGGCAAGAGCAAAAGGCCAGAGTCTCTTAAAGTCCGAGAGGCCGATGACGATCTGCTATGAATCGCAATGCAGTATCTTATAATAGCAGGGTGCCACTTTCTGTGGTTCTTTGCCGATTTCATCGCAGAAATCTGCTGAGCCCATAGAAGTTTCTGTGGTGAACCTTCTTCAAAACACGCACCGCTCTTTGTCATTATTGCCTCTAAAGATGCTGCCATTGAATCTTGGAGAAAAACTCCTTCTTCCAGCGACCTTTGGACATACTTCTTCATTCCATTAGCCTTTCTATTAAGTGATATGTTCTCCTTTGTTACAATAGATAATTTAGAGCGCAAAACTTCGTTCGACATTTGGTCGTTGCACAAGTAGATTTGGTAATGTCTGTAAGAGTTAATGCGCAATTAATATGCCGAATGTAGGACATACTTTCACACTGTTCTTCTTTGGCAACTACATCTCCTTCTTTGTTAAAAAATAGTGCTGGAGCGATTTGTGATCGTCTCCTGCAAATATCTTCAAATCCAGTAATGCCAACGATACTTCCATGATACGAGGAAGAAGAGCAGACACTTCGCAATGTCGTGACGCTCGAGTTTTACTATGATTCCTCTTTCTATGTTTTACCTATGGTATCGTACGGATTTATGGGATGTAGGTGTGTAACTAACTGTGACCTTCTTGGATGTTATTAAATGTTAGTATAATATCTACAACAACAACAGCTAGTACCCCCTTTTATAAAGTGTAGATAGGTACAGTAATACCAAAGGCTAGAGAGAAAGAGGATAAACTACGGTATAGGCCTAACTACAGGCTGACTTAAGTCCTACGAGCTCCTTAAACTATAGGCCTAGGTCCCTAGGGTCCTAGGCTGACACCAACAGTCACGCTTCACATGACGTTGATTGAAATTTTGAAAAAAATTGAAGCATGAAATAAAAAGTAGATTACATAAGATAAATATTATTAAATAAATAAAATATAGGCCTACCATTCTGCTCCGTTATTGAACTTCGCCAAACTATCCTTGATATGTAATTAATGTTAAATAATAATAATAATAATAATAATAATAATAATAATAATAATAATAATAATAATAATAATAATAATAATTTCAGCATTAATTACCTTGGCCTAACCCTTGTAATGAAGAACCATACTATTTACTAGGTCTAACTAGCCCAAGGGAATATCTTTTGTGTCATTTCCCCTTAACGTCGATTTTTTAATTGTTCTCTAATTCCTGCATTGTCTAAGTCCCCTTAAGGTAGGCCTACAGGTTGGTTTTAGTAATATAATAATAATAATAATAATAAATAATAATAATAATAATAAATAATCATTTCATGTAATTAACTTGGTCTAGCCTTGTAATCAAGAACCTGAAGATTACTATGCCTGATATTAATAACTAGGCTTAGGCCTCATTTATACATTCATTGTTGCTCTGCCATTTTGGCAGGTATATGGCATCCAGTATTTTAGAGCTGCCTATTCTCAGCTCTTACTTTGAAAATAACTGTCACCCTGTTTCGTGATGAAGAAACGCGCTTTTCCTTAGTATGTGCTTTCCCCAGAAATTGTATATGTTTAATAGTTCGTTAGTAGGCCTAGGTAATTATGCAAAACCCAGACCTAACTAAAAATAAAAATTGTCACAGTATGTAACTCAAGTTAAAATAACACGTTTTATTACTCGTGCAGCTCAATCAAATATTATATTCATTCAGTTATTTTAAACGACCCATTAGTATTAGCATGGTAACATCAATGTATTTTCAAATTAGACATGCAACGTTCTCTCTCAGAAGTTTTAGTTGTTTTGTAGACGTTTATCTGTGGATGACCTTTTGACCTGAAGTCTGATTAGATTTTCGGGTCGATTCATTCGAGACGGCCCGAGTGGAGTTTCATGTAAATGTTTCGTACGGGAAAAAATCGCTGCCCGCCTCCACTGGGCCGGAACTTTGCCCACATAGTAAGATTTGTTGGGAATACTTGTTAAGGGTTGGCTTAATTCATAAGCGAATTCTTTTATCAGACGCATAGGGACACCGTCGGGTCAGGTTGATGATAAGCTCATAATATACCTGCCAAGGTTCCACTTTTGGGCACAATGAATATGATGGTAGATATGATGGTAATCTATTTTAATCAAGGGGTGGGATACTGCTTGCGATGTCAGCAAAATGGTTATTAATTCGATTGGCAATACCTTCATGATTTTCAAAATCAATGGTATCAGGTACATGTATAGCAGTTCGCGTTGAGATACCAGATGACATAGCTCTTATCCCTCTGTACCAACCAGCAGGATCGCAGTATTGCCCTGACGTTTACGAATCACTGACTTTATCCCTGAAGTTCATCCATGGCTTATCGGATAAGTGTTGTTTCCACTTTCCTTGTGGGGAAAATCTTCCTACAGCCCAGTTGATTGTATCATAGAACATTGAGTACTGATTGTCTACATCATCTGATAGGTTAACTTCTGACCAATCGTGGTCGCTTATCCACCTTCCAAATTCTCGAATATTACTATCCTCAAAGATAATAAATAGCAGAAGATAGAACAGCTTCCCAAAATAGTGGAACATCCGGTCGAAATGCATTGTGGGTACACGGAGAAAACTTTTACTGTATCCGCGCGGCGGCGCTATATAGTAATAATAAAGGCGCCGCTCTGGTTCGTTTGTTTCCTGTAGTTTCTCCACTTAGTAAAATGTTCAAATTTTACTGCATCCGCAGGAGGGCGGATGTTCCATCGATTTTAATGCAGATA